>NC_041382.1:787501044-787510964 GCF_002162155.2 Triticum dicoccoides
GGAGATACCCGTAGTCTACCTTTATAGTCACCCAGTTACGTTGTGACGTTTGGCATACCCAAAGCACTCCTACGATATCCGGGAGTTACACGATCTCATGGTCTAAGGAAAAGATACTTTGACATTGCAAAACTCTAGCAAACGAACTATACGATCTTGTGCTATGTTTAGGATTGGGTCTCGTCCATCACATCATTCTCCCAATGATGTGATCTCGTTATCAATGACATCCAGTGTCCATAGTCAGGAAACCATGACTATCTGTTGATCAACGAGCTAGTCAACTAGAGGCTCACTAGGGACATGTTGGTGTCTGTTATTCACACATGCATTACGATTTCCGGATAACACAATTATAGCATGAATAAAGACAATTATCATGAACAAGGAAATATAATAATAATGCTTTTATTATTGCCTCTAGGGCATATTTCCAACACTCATATGCTCCGTGTCTCTCAAAACGCTTTTGGAGCCCCGGCTCTAAACTGTAAAGCATGCCGCACTGAACGAGGGAGTAGTCATCGGTACGTGCCTGCCAAGCGTTCATAACATCTTGTTCTGCAGGGAGAACGGGTGCGTCACCAAGCGGTGCTTGTAGGACATAATCTTTCTTGGCAGCTATGAGGATGATCCTCAGGTTCCGGACCCAGTCCGTATAGTTGCTGCCATCGTCTTTCAGCTTAGTTTTCTCTAGGAACGCGTTGCAGTTGAGGACTATGTTGGCCATTTGATTTACAAGACATATTGTAAAAATTTAGACTAAGTTCATGATAATTAAGTTCAACTAATCAAATTATTAATGAACTCCCACTTAGATTAGACATCCCTCTTAGTCATCTAAGTATTACATGATCCGAGTTAACTAGACCGTGTCCGATCATCACGTGAGACGGACTAGTCAACATCGGTGAACATCTTCATGTTGATCGTATCTTCTATACGACTCATGCTCGACCTTTTGGTCTTCTGTGTTCTGAGGCCATGTATGTACATGCTAGGCTCGTCAAGTCAACCTAAGTGTTTGCATGTGTAAATCTGTCTTACACCCGTTGTATGTGAACGTCTGAATAAAACACCTGATCATCACGTGGTGTTTTGAAACAGCAAACTGTCGCAACGGTGCACAGTTAGGGGGAACACTTCTTGAAATTAGTATGAGGGATCATCTTATTTACTACCGTCGTTCTAAGTAAACAAGATGCAAAACATGATAAACATCACATGCAATCAAATAATAAACGTGACATGATATGGCCAATATCACATAGCTCCTTTGATCTCCATCTTTGGGCTCCATGATCATCTTGTCACCGGCTTGACACCATGATCTCCATCATCATGATCTCCATCATCGTGTCTCCATGAAGTTGCTCGCCAACTATTACTTCTACTACTATGGCTAACGCGTTTAGCAATAAAGTAAAGTAATTTACATGGCGTTTCTCAATGACGCGCAGGTCATATAAAAGAATAAAGACAACTCCTATGGCTCCTGCCGGTTGTCATACTCATCGACATGCAAGTCATGATTCCTATTACAATAGCATGAACATCTCATACATCACATATAGATCATTCATCATTCATCACAACTTTGGCCATATCATATAACAAACCACTTGCTGCAAAAACAAGTTAGACGTCCTCTAATTGTTGTTGCATGTTTTACGTGGCTGAATTAGGGTTCTAGCAAGAACGTCTTCTTACCTACGTTAAAGCCACAACGTGATTTGTCAACTTCTATTTACCCTTCATAAGGACCCTGTTCATCGAATCCGCTCCAACTAAAGTGGGAGAGACAGACACCCGCCAGCCACCTTATGCAACTAGTGCATGTTAGTCGGTGGGACCGGTCTCACGTAAGCGTACGTGTAAGGTTGGTCTGGGCCGCTTCATCCCACAATACCGCTGAAGCAAGAAGGGACTAGTAACGTCAAGAAAGTTGACAAATCTACGCCCACAACAAATTGTGTTCTACTCGCGCAAGAAGAACTACGCATAGACCTAGCTCATGATGCCACTGTTGGGTAACGTTGCAGAAAACAAAAATTTTCCTACTCGTTTCACCAAGATCCATCTAGGAGTTCATCTAGCAACGAGTCATCGGATGCATCTACATACCTTGTAGATTGCGAGCGGAAGCGTTCAAAGAACGGTGATGATGTAGTCGTACTCGACGTGATCCAAATCACCGATGACCAAGCGCCGAACGGACGACACCTCCGCGTTCAACACACGTACGGGACAGGAGACGTCTCCTCCTTCTTGATCCAGCAAGGGGGAAGGAGAGGTTGATGAAGATCCAGCAGCACGACGGCGTGGTGGTGGATGCAGGGTGTCACAGTAGCAGGGCTTCGCCAAGACTACGAGGGAGAGACGTAACGGGGAGAGAGGGAGGCGCCAGGGGCTGGTCTATCAAGTCCCTCCTCTCCCCCACTATATATAGGAGGGCCAAGGGGGGGGGGTGCGCATCCTAGGAGATCTGATCTCCTAGGTGCGGCGGCCAAGGGGAGGTTACCCTCCCCCCCAAGGCACCTAGGGGTGCCTTCCACCACTTGGACTCTTCCTTGGTGGAAACCCTAGGCGCATGGGCCTAGTAGGGCTGGTGCCCTTGGCCCATGTAGGCCAAGGCGCACCCCCTACAGCCCATGTGGCCCCCGGGGCAGGTGGTCCCACCCGGTGGGCCCCCGGTACCCCTCCGGTGGAGCCGGTACAATACCGATAACCCCGAAACTTGTCCCGATGCCCGAAACTGCACTTCCTATATATATTTCTTTACCTCCGGACCATTCCAGAACTCCTCGTGACGTCCGGGATCTCATCCGGGACTCCGAACAACATTCGGGTTTCTGCATATACATATCTTCACAACCCTAGCGTCACCGAACCTTAAGTGTGTAGACCCTACGGGTTCGGGAGACCAGCATACATGACCGAGACGGTTCTTAGGTCAATAACCAACAGCGGGATCTGGATACCCATGTTGGCTCCCACATGCTCCACGATGATCTCATCGGATGAACCACGATGTAGAGGATTTAATCAACCCCGTATGCAATTCCCTTTGTCAATCGATATGTTACTTGCCCGAGATTCGATCGTCGGCATCCCAATACCTCGTTCAATCTCGTTACCGGCAAGTCACTTTACTCGTACCGTAATGCATGATCCCGTGACCAGACACTTGGTCACTTTGAGCTCATTATGATGATGCATTACCGAGTGGGCCCAGTGATATCTCTCCGTCATACGGAGTGACAAATCCCAGTCTTGATCCATGTCAACCCAACAGACACTTTCGGAGATACCCGTAGTCTACCTTTATAGTCACCCAATTACGTTGTGACATTTGGTATACCCAAAGCACTCCTACGATATCCAGGAGTTACACGATCTCATGGTCTAAGGAAAAGATACTTTGACATTGGAAAACTCTAGCAAACGAACTACACGATCTCACGCTATGCTTAGGATTGGGTCTTGTCCATCACATCATTATCCTAATGATGTGATCCCGTTATCAATGACATCCAATGTCCATAGCCAGGAAACCATGACTATCTATTGATCAATGAGCTAGTCAACTAGAGGCTCACTAGGGACATGTTGGTGTCTGTTATTCACACATGTATTACGATTTCCGGATAATACAATTATAGCATGAATAAAGACAATTATCATGAACAAAGAAATATAATAATAATGCTTTTATTATTGCCTCCATGGCATATTTCCAACACATAGCGATATCCACTGCGTTCCTCAGCACTCATTGGACTGCACACATCAAAATGTATTACTTCCAACAAGTTGCTAGAGGCTTACTAGGGACATGGTGTTGTCTATGTACACATGTATCTGAGTTTCCTATCAATACAATTATAGCATGGATAATAAACGATTATCATGAACAAGGAAATATAATAATAATAACTAATTTATTATTGCCTCTAGGGCATATTTCCAACAAGGAGAAGTTGAGGGAGAGCTCCGGCAGCACGACGGCGTGGTGGTGGAGCTTGCAGTTCTCCGGCAGGGCTTTGCCAAGCACTATGGAGGAGGAGATGGAGTTGGAGAGGGGGAGGGCTGCGCCAGGGGAAGGGTGTGGCAGCTCTCCCACCCCCCACTATTTATAGGAGGAAGGGGAGAGGGGTCCGGCCCCCTCCAGATGGATCTAGAGGGGGGCGGCGGCCAAGGGGGGAGGCTTGCCCCCCAAGCCAAGGGGGGCGCCCCCTTTAGGGTTCCCCCCCCAAACCTAGGTGCATGGGCCCTAGCCGGGTGGCGCCCAGCCCACTTATGGGCAGGTTCCCCTCCGTATTCAACCCATGGGGCCCTTCGGGGCAGGTGGACCCTCCCGGTGGACCCCCGGACACCTTTCGGTGGTCCCGGTACAATACCAGTAACCCTCAAAATTATTCCGTTGACTGAAACTGGACTTCCCATATATAAATTTTTACCTCCGGAGCATTCTGGAACTCCTCGTGATGTCTGGGATCTCATTCGAGACTCCAAACAACATTCGGTAACTGCATACTAATTCCCATAACAACTCTAGCGTCCCCGGACCTTAAGTGTGTAGACCCTACGGGTTCGGGAATCATGCAGACATGACCGAGACAGCTCTCCGGCCAATAACCAACAGCGGGATCTGAATACCCATGTTGGCTCCCACATGTTCCACGATGATCTCATCGGATGAACCACGATGTCGGGGATTCAATCAATCCCGTATGCAATTCCCTTTGTCAATCGGTACGTTACTTGCCCGAGATTCGATCATCGGTATCCCAATACCTCGTTCAATCTCATTACCGGCAAGTCACTTTACTCGTTCCGTAATGCATGATCCCGTGACTAACTACTTAGTCACATTGAGCTCATTATGATGATGCATCACTGAGTTGTCCCTGAGATACCTCTCCGTCATACGGAGTGACAAATCCCAGTCTCGATTCGTGCCAACCTAACAGACACTTTCGGAGATACCTGTAGTGTACCTTTATAGCCACCCAGTTACGTTGTGACGTTTGGTACACCCAAAGCATTCCTACGGTATCCAGGAGTTGCACAATCTCATGGTCTAAGGAAATGATACTTGACATTAGAAATGCTTAGGATTGGGTCTTGTCCATCACATCATTCTCCTAATGATGTGATCCCGTTATCAATGACATCCAATGTCCATGATCAGGAAACCATGACCATATATTGATCAACGAGCTAGTCAACTAGAGGCTCACTAGGAACATGTTGTGGTTTATATATTCACACATGTATTACTGTTTCCGGTCAATACAATTATAGCATGAACAATAGACAATTATCATGAACAAGGAATATAATAATAACCATTTTATTATTGCCTCTAGGGCATATTTCCAACAGAGCCGCCATTGCATTGCCCCTTCGGGGTGCAGCGTCATGGCCCGCGGTCCCCGCGACTGGCCCGAGGTCTTCCGTCGCACCGAGGCCATACCCGCGGCTGCACCGACTCGTGTGCCGCCGTTGCAACGCCCCTTCCGACCGTAGCGCTGCAGCCTGTGGTCCACCACCGTCCCCGCGCATCGACCTCTCATGGTATGCGCCGCACCGCCTCCCTTGTTACAAGAACGCCGTCGTTTGTGCTGTTGTTTGTCACGCTGTCGGGTTCGTCGTTTACTCTAAGCATCAGCACCGCGCTACTAACCTAGACGCCGACGCGGCCCGTCCACCCACTTCATCTTTATCCAGCGCCAGCTCGTTGCCAGCGTCGCCGTCATCTATCCTACCAATTTAACTACTCCGACAACCGCGGGCAAAATTGGCCCTGCGTCGATTGGCGACGCAACCATCGTCGAGTACTTCTCTATTGGCCTCTCCGACTTCTCCGACATGGTGTACAGTTCATGCAGGTCCCAGTCTACGCATGCCCGGTGCTGGCAACACCAATGCATGCCTTCATCCATGACGTGACTCCGGGCCTGGCAAGCCTGGTACGGTGCTTCATCAATTTCGCCTTCGTCCGTCTACGCATGTCTAGTGCTGGCAACACCGACGTGTGCCTTCGTCTACGACGTGTTCCCGGGTTCGGCAAACCCGGCGCGATGTCTCGTTAACATCATCTTCTTCTCAGCGCACCACTACGGCGACACCACTGGGCCCATGACTAACTCGGCGCCTCCTTACGCCTGTGGCTCCATGGCGACTTCCTCGACACTGGCTATAGGGGAGTTTTTTTTTGCAAGAAGAAGAACTGCAATACACGAACATGCAGTGGAAATTGGTAACTATTGGTTGGTAACCAGTACAACCAGGCTTGCAAAAAAGAGGCAACTATTGGTAGGATAAGGGCAACTTTTGTAGGGTTGAGAGGCGAGTGTTTGGTATTTTTGGGCAACCAATTAGAGAAACAGATTGTACAACACAGAGTCGGCAATAGAAGGAAATTGTGTGTTCCATGTTTTCTAAATTATTTAGTGACTGTTAGATTTTTGTTTCTTTTTTATAGAAATGTTCATTTTATTTTTCAGCAACATCTTTACGCCCAATATCTATGCATTTTATTCCTTCCTCTTTTGCCAGAGGTTATAGCGTGATTACTTCTTGAGGCTTGGTGGAGACCTAGTGGTGTGTGAAATCTCTTTCTCTGTCCACATTGTGTGTTAGGTTCCACGCCAGGGTAGGAAATAGCAGCCATTTGATCGTATGGCTAGTACACTTTGACATTATGCGGCCGGTTTTTTTTTACTTGTGTATATAATGCACTTATATATGTGTTGGTGCCATCTATATATATGTGTTACTGCCACCTATATATGATGTCCTCTACTTCTTATTTTTTTGGTTCTTTGTTTTTTTTCTTTTTCACAAAGGTTGCCCAATATTACTGCAAGGAGCTTATAGGGCAATAGTGACTTTTTTAATGCCCAGCACTAGTTGCTTCAAATTTTAGCATGACTTGCCTGAAATCACAAGCAAAGTTGCTGCATGTTTTTACTTTTGCATAGGGGATGCATGATATTTTTAGTACAAGGAAATTTCTTTGATATGGGTAGCAGTCTTTTTTACATGCCTGGTAATAGTTGCTTCAAATTTTAACATGAGTTGCCTAAAATCACTGGTAAAGTTGCCTCATGTGGTTTTACTTTTTGGATAACAGCACAGCCCATACATGTATGAACTGTTTTTTAAGGTTCTCTACTTGTAGTACATAGTTGCCTAGATTTTCGGGAGCTTTCTTTTCAAGTTCGTACAAGCCATACCAACGTCTTATCTTTGTGCGAAAGGAGCCAAACCAAGCTTTTACTGATCATCAAACAATTTTTTTCTGGTTTTTTTTGCTGTTCAAGTATTCCTAGTAATTAAAACAATTGAAAGTGGAAGGTGGGGGAGTGGACGGAGATGGTGTGCAGGTTTTGTCACCTGTTTATTGCTGCAACTTGATTGACACGTTTAAGCTTAAGGAGGGGAGAAATATGCTCTGTTCAAGGCGTTATGATTGCCATGGTTTGTAGATCTGTAAGAGAGAGGATTCTGGAGAGAGTTAGGTGGGAATGAGAGGAAGAACAACGGGCTGGAGGATTGGGGGCTTGCGTTGGTAGCCAGGAAAAGGAGAGGAAGGGGACAAGGTGTGGGGCGCAGCTTGAGTGGGCGCGCGTTGTCTCGTGGTGGACCATGTGGGCTTTTTTCTTCCCCAAATGCTTAAAAGTGCAGCTGCACTTTTTCATCATCTGGAGCGCACAATGCAACTGCCGCACGATTCCATCGCAAGGCGATCCAAAGAACACGATCCTACCTGGTCAGACGGCAGGCAGCCCACGCGCCCCGATTACAAAATTTAAAATTCCCCTTCCTTTCACACCAGCCAACTATAATTTTTGGCCGTCTCCGACGCCCTCGCAGCGGCGTTGATCCAGTTGTCGTTCCCCCTGTAGCACCGCTCATTGTCAGCCATGGTAAAGCGACCCCGACCAGTGCCTTCACTCCTCATCCTCACCCATCAGTGCCGGATTGGAGACCTTCACCTCCTCCTTCCTCTCGTTCGTCGACCTTCTAGACACGGCCACCCGGGTAGGGGGTCGCAGCTGTCCCGCTTGCTCGTCGACCCCGAGGTCAACTCGAGGATCAACCTCTGGCGGGGGCACCCATGGAATCTCCTGATTTGTGCGCTTTTGATTGTTGTAGGGACTTCAAGAGGTGCACATCAACCCTGATTTTATGTGGACAAAGTTTGATTGTATTTGCACTGAACAAGATTCTTATGTTTTGCATGGACAAAGTTGCTTATAGCACAAACGATAGTTGCTTGAAACCAGTATGCTCATTGCTGGGAGAAGGAACACATGTTTAGTACACTTTGTTATTATGTGATAGTGCATTTTTTGTTCTTACTTGTATATATAATGCACCTACATATGCGTTATTGTCACCTATATATGTTGTCCTTTACTTGCTGTTTTTGTGGTTCTTTTTGTTTGCGCAAGGGTTGCCTGTATTACTGCAAGTAGCTTATAGGGGCAGCAACCTCTTTTCTAATGCATGACACTAGTTGCTTCAAAATTTAGCATGATTGCCTGAAATCACATGCAAAGTTGCTGCATGTTTTTTTACTTCTGCACGGGGATGGATGCTATTGTTTACTGCAAGAAACTCATATGGGTGGCAGGCATTTTTTACATGCCTAATAGTAGTTGCTTCAAATTTTAATACGAGTTGCTTGAAATCACAGGTAAAGTTGCCTCATGTGGTTTTACTCTTTTGAAAACAGCACGATCCATCGTGCATACATGCATTTTAATATGAACGCCGAGGGGCTCATAGAACGCCCCTCATTATTTAATTCGGGGCATTTCAGACGTACAAAATCCGGAAAAAAATAGGTGGTTGTCATTTGATTGCTAAAGGTGAGCGGACAGGTCAGTCCAGACATTTGGGGACGGGTTGATGATCTGTGTTAGAGTTGCCCTTATGATAAGCAACTTAGAGATGAAGCTTGTCATTTTGGTGGTCATGGTAACCAACTTAGTAGGAACTCAATGTTGAGAGGTAGATACCAGGTTGTTTGGTGAACTTAATCTTTTATATATGTGGCTACTTTTTATGTAGATACCAAGTTATTGCCTCCATCTCTTTGTCGTGACGGAGACGGCTACGCATCGGGGGCTACTCCTCCTTTGCACAACATCTAGTTTGAACGCCAATGTTGCTCGGGAGCAGCCGAGGGGGCGACGCCGGACCGCTGTCAACAATTGACCGTTGGATCAACATCTTCATCTGTCTACGGACTCTTTGTCCGGCACAACAACCTCGGCTAGTAGGACGGCTTCGCTCCTCGTCGTTTGAGGGAGCCATAGCACAACCTCCCGTTTCACTGAACTTTGCTTGATATAGATGAGGGCCATGCAATGACGTGGTGCACAATAGTGATGGCATGGTTCCGTGGGCGTGGCTCTGCTTCATTTTGAGATAGTAATGATGGTCGTCGCAGGAGGTACAGATCGACTGCCGTAGTGATCATTGTAGAGGAGGTCGCGAGGGACGCGATCCAACACACTGCCTGAAAAAAAGGACAGACACGAGGGGCGCAGTCTGGAGTGAGGGCCATCAGTCGGCTCGGCTCCTGGTCACACTAGTGCAGAACCGGGCTTTAGTGCCGGTTCGTGACGGCCTTTAGTGCCGCTTGGCAAACCGGCACTAAAGAGTGGGGACTAAAGGCCCCCCCCCCTTTAGTACCGGTTCGTCACGAACCTGCGCTAAAGTGCAAACATGTGGCACGAGCAAAGCCCGTGTGCGTGTAGGACATTAGTACCGGTTGGTAACACCAACCGGTACTAAGTGTTTGGGTGTTTTTTTTTTAATTTTTGCTCTAATTTTGTGTTTTCAATTTGGCTTTATTTTTAATTTAATTCTTTTTTGTTTGCTGGTATTTCACGATACTA
>NC_041382.1:787511343-787574249 GCF_002162155.2 Triticum dicoccoides
TATATATATATATATATATATATATGTATATATATATATATATATATATATATATATATATATATATATATATATATATATATATATATATATATATATATATATCATCGAATGTCTCACAGCCAACACCATTAATTAACTATTCACACATACACATGTATATATATATACAATTTCTCCTACATGTTGCCTTGGTGCCTTCGGAGCATGATGACAAGTGGTTCATGGGGGCGGTAGCGGGTAATAGTATTCTCCTTTCGGATCTATGACCTGGTCGAGCAAAAATCCGGCTATTTCCTCTTGAAGTGCTTGTATGCGGTCCGATGGTAGGAGCTTATCCCGCACCGATCTGAACTGTTAAGGAGATCAATATGCATGTGTGTTAGTTGTGTGACTAGATATCGATAATGGTGTGAATAGTGTTCTGACAAAAACTTACCCGGTCCTGTGTATCAGATCTGCTCCTTTCGCACGTCATCGTGTGAATGTTCTCGCAAACGTAGAATGCACACAGATTATTCCCCGACGCCTGCCTCAGGGCCTTTACGAGAATGGAATTGAATCATATAATGATTAATCAAGAATGATAATTAATTAATGATATTGAAACAAGAATTAAAGAGATGGTAGAGCTAGCTAGTACTACTTAATTACTTACCTTGGGTCGATGCCAAAACAACTTTTTTGGCCACATGCCTAGAGTCACCTTGATGAACTTTGCCAATGCCCTGCCCGCCGGCAAAGAAAATTAATAAAGGGGTTATTAAATAGTTCATATCAGGAACTAATAGTTAATAATGATTGAAATTACCTGTTGACTATCCCCTTCACGACGGTGTAGTCTTTATCTTCTTTAGTCAGTGAGTCCAGTAATTCAACTTTTCCTTCCTCAACTTTAATGTGTAACAAGACCCAGTGCCAACTGCATACGCACACGTTTGCATGTCTTAATTAAGCGGGCATGTGCATAAAATTAATCAACTATCGTAAACCGTATACACTTAATTATTAACATCTAGCTAGCTAGTAAGCAAAAACAGAATTTGTAGTACAAGACAGTGTGACTCACGGGAGGTTGTAAGGAAGTAGTATATCTTCATTGGTATTGAGGCGCTTCAAGAACTCTAACATGCTTTCCTCTACTTCAGCTTGACAATGTTTAATCTGCTATATGTCCTCATTAATGGTATTTGGGTCAATGAACCCAATGCCATAGCATCCAGATTTTTTCATTTCATACATCTTCATCCTGCATATAATACCACAGAAAAAGAATATAGTTAGGATAATTACATGTAATGATTGATCAAAATTATCACTACATAACTAGCTTGAGACTTAAATTACAGAAATAAATCACTTACATACAATAGCAACTGACGATAGCCTTGTCGAGTGCGTCTTGATTAAATTACTGAAATAGTTCTGGATACTCAATGGTCAGAGCTTTCTCATGGTAATAATGCTCATGCTTGACATTCACCATGAGGGACTCTCGATTGGAAATCTTGGTAATGTTCATGTACCATTGATGCAATTGATACATTCTCGTTGGGAGGTCCTTGACCTTGTCTGGATGGACCAAAGGTTTGCCCCGGACATATTGCCATGCTATTTTCGATTCTTTAAGCGTAGGCATGGGCTCGATTCGAGGAGTTGTCCAACAGAGATATTGAGCATTTGAGCCTGCATTATATGATCCTCTGTTATTACCACATCGCCTTGCTGGGGAACGCTAACGGTTTGCCCACAATAATATTTGGCGCGCGTACTACTCCTCTCATGTGTTGTTGGCACAACAAGCGGGGGGATCGCTTGCGCCGCCTGTTCTCCCAACTGGGGAACGGTTTTCCCGCTTTTTTTGCCAGCTGCTTGTTGGCTCGAGTTTGAGCTCACTTCCTTCTGTAGTCGTGCTCGATGTGCCTTCCTGATTTGGCGCTCATAGTCCGAGTCAATAGGCTTGGGAGCTGGTTCTCTAGCCATACGAATGAAGTGGTCAATTACTTTCTCAGGCACTTTCTCCTTTGGCGGTGGTGTCGGTTTCGGTCCAAAATGGGCGTCCACTTGGGCTTGCACTATGGTTGTGTTTTGCTCCTTAGTCATGTCGTAAGGCCTTTGAGGAAGAGGAGCGAGGCTTGGACCATATTTATATCGCTTGCCTTCGCCTGTACTTCCTGAACTACCTCGACTCGTACCTCTACGCACCAAAGCTGCGGGATGTCTCTTCTGCGATTGCTGAGACGGTGGAGACGGCTGACATGGAGTTGGACCAGGAGAAGTGGCCTGACGATGTGCCGGACTTGAAGCAGGAGGTGTGGCCTGACACGGTGCCGGACTTGCAACCGGAGAAGTGGCATGATGCTGTGCCGGGGTTGAAACCGGAGGAGTCAGCTCACGCGTTCGGGGACTTGGAGGAGGTGGCGGACTTCGAGGAAGAGTCGTCTCACGCGTTCGTGGATTTGGAGGAGCGGGAGTCTGCTGACTCGATGGCAGACTTCGAGGAGTCGGCAGACGACGCGGTGTCGGTGGACTTCGAAAGATGATGCAATCCTTTCTCCATAGGATGATACGATGTATGGCCTCTCCCAGTGTGCGCTCGTCTTCACCTCCAGGAATGTCGAGCGTTAACCTCGAATATGGGTCCACCACTTCATCAACCATGACACGAGCATAGCCCTCTGGAATCGGGATGCAATGGTAGGTTGCTTCGGGGGTAACTGGAAAAGCAACGCCGTCCGCCACCTTCATGGATATGTTCTTCATTTTGGAGTGTAGCTCACAGTTAGTGTTCTCTATGATGTCATCCACAGGGTATTTATCCAGCAGTGTGTCGCCCAGGGCAGAACCAACGCTGCTTCTCGGCATGGATGGGACGGTGCTATCCAATGCTGGACGATCATCCGCTTGCTGCTGCCGCTGCGGAGACCCCCTTTCCTGGCTAAGTGAGTCGATCTGCTGTTGCTGCTGCTGGAATTTGAGTGCCAGGTCCGCGTGCCTTGCTTCTAGGCCTTGAAGGCGTTCTCCATCCTGCTTCCTCTGCTCCTCCTCCAGCTTCCTTTTCTTCTCCTCCTCCATCTTCCTTCTTGCACGGCTCCTGTAGTCCTTGTTCCATTCTGAAAATCCCTCATACCAGGGAATAACGCCCATGCCTCGTGTTCTTCCCGGGTGTTCAGGATTTCCCAGGGCACGCGTAAGCTTGTCGTTCTCTCTGTTGGGCGTGAACACCCCCCTTCGAGCTTCATCTATTGCGTAAATTATCTTTTGTTCGGCTCCTTTTAGACCTGCCTTCTTTGAAACTCCGCCTGTCTTCGGGTCCAACGCTCCCCCATGCGCATAGAACCAAGTTCTGCACCTAGGGGGCCAGTGCCGGGTAACCGGAGTGACCCATGCATCCTCCATCTCTTGCTCAGACTTATCCCACTTAGGCAATCCCACCGCGTAGCCACCTGGACCCAGCCTATGGAACTATGTCTTTCTTGCGGCATTTGCCTTGTTTTTCATCGACCGTTCCTTAGATATTTCTGAATCCTTGAAGGTCACAAAATCGTCCCAGTGCTCTCTTTGCTTCTCTAGTGTTCCCATGAATTCTGGAGTCTTCCTTTCATTAGCGAGGTTGTTGGCCCATACAGTTTTCTTGTGGGTGCTGAATGCAATTACCATCTTCTTAAGAGCAGCGGCCTTGACTTTCTCCACATCTGCTTCAGTGAAATGATCTGGTAGGGTGAAATGTTCCATCCGAGATTTCACAAGGTCTTTTTTGGCTCTTTTGTCGACCCAAGTTACACCTGGTCGTTTAGTCTTTGGCTCTTTCCATTCTTGAATGGAGATCGGGAGTTTGTCCTTCACAAGAACTCCGCACTGACAAGTCCACTTGTTCGCAATGTACTTAGGCGTGAGGGGTTCGCCACTAGGTTTGATGGATTCTATATGGTACTTTACACCATCCTTCAACAATCTGCCCGGGCCTCGCTTTGTCTTGTTGTCTGTAGAAGCACATTTGCTCGATCCGGAGGGCTGAAAGAAGAAAGATCGATTCGTTAATATATATACGATGATCACCATAATGCATGCTTATATAAATATACCTCACCAGTAGTTTTTGTTATTTGAAGATCAGCATTGTCTGTGTCATCACAAACATTGTCTGTGTCATAATCATAATCATAGTTCATGGCTTCATCAGCCCGGTCGTCGAGATTGAATATCTTTTCATCACCCTCTCCGGTATTGTTAAGATATTGGGAGCCGTCATCTGCTTCATTCAGATCATCTAGCCTGTGTGGGCTGCGTATGATGTCGACCAATTCCTCTTCTCTCTCTCTGCCGGTATTGTCCGTCATAGCTTTTACTTTACTAATAATACAGAAGAAATATAAAACTATTTAGTATTCAAATTACAATGCATGGATGCAATTAATCAATAAGGAAAATCTGAATCTCGAATACATATATAATCTCAAATACATCATCGTATTAATATATATAATCTCGAATACATCGTCTCGAATATTATATATCGAATACATCACTAGCTAGGTACCTAATAAAGATCGAGTACTACAGAAGAATCTAGGGCGCCACTCGCAGTTCCTGGGGCGTGGGCGGTGCACACCCAAAGAGAAGGAACCATCACAGGATCATATCTCCGGTCATATGCCTAAAGAACCCGCCAAGTAGTGGAGAACCTGACGTCGTCCATAGAAGCCATGTAGCGATGGACGTGCTCATCTTCCTCCCTGACACGGCGACGCACCAGCTCCGATGGGGCCGCCTGCCTCTGCACCGAATGTGGCCCACGCGAACGCCATCAAAGAAGATCAGGGTCGACGACGGGACCCGAGGTCGGGTTCCTCACCAAGCGGCGCACCCCTCCAGGTAGCACCTCCCAGTGCCAGCCCGGCAGAGCCCAGTCCCGGATATGGGTCCCCTGAAGCAGGACGTCGTCGCGAACGGGTCGACGGCGAGGATGCGGGCCGCGCAAATCGTCGAGAACAAATAGTATATGCCCGCAAAAAGTAACATTTTTTAAATGATTGGATTGTGATAACTAAAATTCTATATATATGCAAATTCTAACAATTTGACATTAATCTAATTCATCTAACTAAAACTAATTCTAAAATTTACTGATTATATAACTAACATTTCCATAACAAATCTAATATTTATATAACTAAAAAACAGAAATATTGCTAACATTTCTATAAATATTTCTATAACTAAAAAACAGAAAAGATTTATAACATTTCTATAAAACTAACATTTCTAATATTTATATAACTAAAAAACAGAATAATTTCTAACATTTCTATAACTAAAGAACAGAAAAATTTATAACAAACAAACTAATGTGTGTAGTGTGTGTGTGTGTGTGTAGTGTGTGTGTGTGTGTGTGTGTGTGTGTGTGTAGTACTGTGTGTGTGTGTGTGTGGACATGGCGGCCGGGGCGAGCTCACCGGCGAGGCGACGAAGGGGCGACGGGACGGGGCGGCGACGACGGGGCGGCGACGACGGGGCGGGGCGGCCGGGGTGACCGGACGGGGCGGCAACGACGGGGCGGGGCGGGGCGCGGCGACGGGGACGACGGGGACGGGGACGGCCGGAGCGGCGACTGAAGGAAATATGCCCTAGAGGCAATAATAAAGTTATTATTTATTTCCTCATATCATGATAAATGTTTATTATTCATGCTAGAATTGTATTAGCCGGAAACATGATACATGTGTGAATACATAGACAAACATATAGTCACTAGTATGCCTCTACTTGACTAGCTCATTAATCAAAGATGGTTATGTTTCCTAACCATAGACATGTGTTGTCATTTGATTAGTGGGATCACATCATTAGGAGAATGACGTGATTGACATGACCCATTCCGTTAGCCTAGCACTTGATCGTTTAGTATATTGCTATTGCTTTCTTCATGACTTATAAATGTTCCTGTAACTATGAGAATTATGCAACTCCCGTTTATCGGAGGAACACTTTGGGTACTACCAAACGGCACAACGTAACTGGGTGATTATAAAGGAGTACTACAGGTGTCTCCGAAGGTACATGTTGAGTTGGTGTATTTCGAGATTAGGTTTTGTCACTCCGATTGTCGGAGAGGTATCTCTAGGCCCTCTCGGTAATGCACGTCATTATAAGCCTTGCAAGCAATGTGACCAATGAGTTGGTTACGGGATGATGCATTACGGAACGAGTAAAGAGACTTGCCGGTAACGAGATTGAACTAGGTATTGGATACCGACGATCAAATCTCGGGCAAGTAACATACCGATAACAAAGGGAACAACATATGTTGTTATGCGGTTTCACCGATAAAGATCTTCGTAGAATATGTAGGAACCAATATGGGCATCCAGGTTCCACTATTGGTTATTGACCGAGAATGACGGAACTCATCTCCATGTGGGCGATACAAGTCATACTGCTTACCAGCATGTCATACTTTGGTTCGCGGTATTGTGAGATGAAGCGGCCTGGACCGACATTACGCGTACGCTTATGCAAGACTGGTTTCACCATTACGAGCACTCGTGCTTAAAGGTGGCTGGCGGGTGTCTGTCTCTCTCACTTTAGCTGAATCGAGTGTGGCTACGCCCGGTCCTTGCGAAGGTTAAAACAGCACCAACTTGACGAACTATCGTTGTGGTTTTGATGCGTAGGTAAGAACGGTTCTTGCTAAAGCCCGTAGCAGCCACGTAAAATTTGCAACAACAAAGTAGAGGATGTCTAACTTGTTTTTGCAGGGCATGTTGTATGTGATATGGTCAAGACGTGATGCTATATTTTATTGTATGATATGATCATGTTTTGTAACCGAAGTTGTCGGCAACTGGCAGGAGCCATATGGTTGTCACTTTATTGTATGAAATGCAAACGCCCTGTAATTGCTTTACTTTATCACTAAGCGGTAGCGATAGTCGTAGAAGCAATAGATGGCGTAACGACAACGATGCTACGATGGAGATCAAGGTGTCGCGCCGGTGACAATGGTGATCACGACGGTGCTTCGAAGATGGAGATCACAAGCACAAGATGATGATGGCCATATCATATCACTTATTTTGATTGCATGTGATGTTTATCCTTTATGTATCTTATCTTGCTTTGATTGACGGTAGCATTTTAAGATGATCTCTCACTAATAATCAAGAAGTGTTCTCCTTGAGTATGCACCGTTGCGAAAGTTCTTCATGCTGAGACACCACGTGATGATCGCGTGTGATAGGCTCTACGTTCAAATACAACGGGTGCAAAACAGTTGCACACGCGGAATACTCAGGTCATACTTGACGAGCCTAGCATATACAGATATGGCCTCGGAACACGGAGACCGAAAGGTCGAACATGAATCATATAGTAGATATGATCAACATAGTTATGTTCACCATTGAAACTACTCCATCTCACGTGATGATCGGACATGGTTTAGTTGATTTGGATCACATGATCACTTAGATGACTAGAGAGATGTCTGTCTAAGTGGGAGTTCTTAAGTAATATGATTAATTGAACTTAAATTTATCATGAACTTAGTACCTGATAATATTTTGCTTGTCTATGTTAGTTTGTAG
Source organism: Triticum dicoccoides (assembly GCF_002162155.2). Lineage (NCBI taxonomy): Eukaryota > Viridiplantae > Streptophyta > Magnoliopsida > Poales > Poaceae > Triticum > Triticum dicoccoides. The sequence continues at coordinate 787,518,930 of NC_041382.1, forward strand.
ATAGATGGCTCGTGCTGCTGTTCCGTTGAATTTTAATGTGTTCCTTGAGAAAGCAAAGTTGAAAGAAGATGGTAGCAATTACACGGACAGGGTCCGTAACCTGAGGATTATCCTCATTGCTGCACAGAAAAGTTACGTCCTGGAAGCACCGCTGGGTGCCAGGCCTGCTGCTGATTCAACTGACGACGTTAAGAACGTCTGATAGAGCAAAGCTGATGACTACTCGATAGTTCAGTGTGGCATGTTTTACGGCTTAGAAACGGGTCTTCAACGACGTTTTGAACGTCATGGAGCATATGAGATGTTCCAGGAGTTGAAGTTAATATTTCAAGCAAATGCCCGGATTGAGAGATATGAAGTCTCCAATAATTTCTATAGCTGCAAGATGGAGGAGAATAGTTCTGTAGTGAACATATAATCAAAATGTCTGGGGTATAATAATCACTTGATTCAACTGGGAGTTAATCTTCCTGATGATAGTGTCATTGACAGAATTCTTCAATCACTGCCACCAAGCTACAAGAGCTTCGTGATGAGCTATAATATGCAAGGGATGAACAAGACTATTCCAGAGCTCTTCGCAATGCTAAAAGCCGCGGAGGTAGAAATCAAGAAGGAGCATCAAGTGTTGATGGTTAACAAGACCACCAGTTTCAAGAAAAAGGGCAAAGGAAAGAAGAAGGGGAACTTTAAAAAGAACGGCAAGAAAGTTGCTGCTCAAGAGAAGAAACCCAAGTCTGGACCTAAGCCTGAAACTGAGTGCTTCTACTACAAGCAGACTGGACACTGGAAGCGGAACTGCCCCAAGTATTTGGCGGATAAGAAGGATGGCAAAGTGAACAAATGTATATGTGATATACATGTTATTGATGTGTACCTTACTAATGCTCGCAGTAGCACCTGGGTATTTGATACTGGTTCTGTTGCTAATATTTGCAACTCGAAATAGGGACTACGGATTAAGCGAAGATTGGCTAAGGACGAGGTGATGATGCGCGTGGGAAATGGTTCCAAAGTCGATGTGATCGCGGTCAGCACGCTACCTCTACATCTACCATCGGGATTAGTTTTAGACCTAAATAATTGTTATTTGGTGCCAGCGTTGAGCATGACATTATATCTGGATCTTGTTTGATGCGAGACGGTTATTCATTTAAATCAGAGAATAATGGTTGTTCTATTTGTATGAGTAATATCTTTTATGGTCATGCACCCTTGAAGAGTGGTCTATTTTTATTGAATCTCGATAGTAGTGACACACATATTCATAGTGTTGAAACCAAAAGATGCAGAGTTGATAACAATAGTGCAACTTATTTGTGGCACTACCGTTTAGGTCATATCGGTGTAAAGCACATGAAGAAACTCCATACTGATGGGCTTTTAGGTCATAATGGTGTAAAAATTGTGAATAGTGTTCTGACAAGCGTACCCATTGTTGTCTTTGAGATCTGCTCCTTTCGGACGCCATCATGCGAATGTTCTCACAAACGCAGAATGCACACAGATCAGTCCCCTGCGCCTGCTTCAGGGCCTTTACGAGAATGGAATTTGATCAGATAAAAATTAATCAAGCATGATAATTAAAGAGATGGCAGCTAGCTAGCTAGCTAGTACTACTTAATTACTTACCTTGGGTCGAAACCATTGAAGCTTTTGTTTCCATTCACCTTTCGTGACGCTGATGAATCTTGCCCAAGCCCTGCCCGCCGACAAAGAAAATGAATAAAGGGGTTATTAAATAGTTCATATCATGAAATGACGAACTAAATAGGCTGAGATATATAGTTAATAATGATTGAAATTACCTGTTGACTATCCGATACAAGATGTTAAAGTCAGTATTTTTTGAGATTAGTGAGTCCAGTACGTCAACTGTTCTGGCGTCAACTTTAATGATACACAAGACCCAGTGAAATCTGCATGCACACACGTTTACATGTCTTAATTAAGCGGGCATATGTAAGCAAAAACATGTAGCTAGCTAGTAGGCAAAAACAGAGAATTTGTAGTACAAGACAATTTGACTCACACAAAGTGGTAAGGAAGTAGTATATCTTCATTGTATTTGAGGCGCTTCAAGAACTCTAGCATGCTGTCCTCTACTTCATTTGCATGATGTTCATTTATCTTCCATGTGTATTCATTAACGATGTTTGGGTCAATGAACCCAATGCCAAAGCGTCCACCTTTTCTCATTTCATATATCTTCATCCTGCATAATACCACAGAAAAGAATATAGTGAGGATAATTACAGGTAATGATTGATCAAAAGGATCACTACAGCTAGCTTGAGACTTAAATTATAGAAAGAAATCACTTACAGACAATAGCAACTGACGATTGATTTGTCGAGTGCGTCTTGATTGTATAACTGAAACAGTTCTGAATACTCAACGGACCCAGCTTTCTCATGGTAGTAATGGTCCTGCTTGACATTCACCATGAGGGACACTCGCTCTGAAATCTTGGTAATGTTCATGTACCATTGATGCAATTCATACATTCTTGTTGGGAGGTTCTTGACCTTGTCTGGCGCGACCAAAGGTTGGCCCCGGACATATTTCCGTTTTACTTCATCCTCTCTAAGCAAAGGCATGGGCTCGATCTCGAGGAGTTGTCCAACAGTGATGTTGAGAACTTCAGCCTGCATTATATGCTCCTTCGTTATTACCACATTGCACACCTCGGGAACATGCATTGTTTGCCCACAATAATATTGGGGGCGCGTACTGTCACCTGTTGTTGGCACAACAAGCGAGGGGATCGATTGCGCCGCCTGTTCTCCCAGCTGGGGAATGGTTTTCTCGCATTTTTTGGCAGCTGCTTCTTGTTTGCTCGATCTCGATGTAGACGTGCTTGCCTCCCTTTGTAGACGTGCTCGATTTAACTTCCTGATATGGCGGTCATAGTCTGTGTCAACAGGCTTGGAAGCTGGTGGTTGAGCCATACGAATGAAGTGGTCAATCGTTTCCTCAGGCACTTTCTCCCTTGGCGGCGGTGGCGGTTTCGGTGCAAAATGGGCTTCCACCTCGGCCTTCGATATGGCTGTGATTTACTCCTCGGACCTGTCATAAGACCTCTGCGGAAGAGGCTTGAGGCTTGGACCATATTTACATCGCTTGCCTCCGCCTGTACTTCTTGTACTACCTCAACTCGTACCGCTACGCACCATAGCTGTGGGGTGTCTCTTCTGCGATTGCTGAGGCGGCGGAGACGGCTGACGGGACTGAGTTGGACGAGGAGGAGTGGCCTGAGGTTGTGCCGGACTTGGAGGAGGAGTGGACGTCTGACGCTGTGGCGGACTTGGAGGAGGTGGATTGTCCTGACACTTTGCCGGACTTGGAGGAGGAGGATTGTCCTGACACTTTGCCAGACTTGGAGGAGCGGGAGTCTGCTGACTCGGTGGCGGACTTCGACGAGGACTCGGGTGACGCGGTGTCGGTGGCCTTGGAAAGATGATGCAATCCTTTTTCCATAGGATGATACGATGTTTGGCCTCTCCGAGAAAGCGCTCGCCGTCACCTCCAGCAATGTCAAGCTGTAGCACCGAATATGGTGGGTCCACCACCTCATCAACCAAGACACGAGCATAGCCCGCTGGAATCGGGTTGCAATGGAAGGTTGCCTCGGGGGGATTTGTGAAAGCACAGCCGTCCGCCACCTTCATGGATATGTTCTTCATTTTGACGTGTAGCTCGCAGTTAGTGTTCTCCGTGATGTCATCCACGCGGTATCTACCCAGCATTGCGTCGTCCGGGACGGAACCCACGCTGCTTCTCGGCATGGATGGGCCGGTGCTATCCAATGCTGGATCATCCGCTAGCTGCTGCAGCTGCTGAGACCCCCTTTGATGGGTAAGTGAGTCGATCTGCTCCTGCTACCGCTGGAATTTGACTGCCAATTCCGCTTGACTTGCTTCTAGGCCTTGAAGGCGTTCATAGTCCCGCTTCCTCTGCTCCTCCTCCATCTTCCTCTTCTTCTCCTCCGCAATCTTATTTCTCGCACGGGTTCTGTAGTCGTTGTTCCAGTCTGAAAACCTCTCATACCACGGCATAGCGCCCTTGCCTCGTGTTCTTCCCGGGTGTTCAGGATTTCCCAGGGCACGCGTAAGCTCGTCGTTCTCTCTGTTGGGCTGGAACACCCCCGTTCGTGCCTCTTCTATTGCAACAAGTATCGCATCGTCGGCTCCCTTCAGACTTGCCCTCGTCGAAACATTGCCTGTCTCCCGGTCCAACTCCCCCCCATGCGCATAGAACCAAGTCCTGACCCTTGGGGGCCAGCTCTTAGTAGCCGGAGTGACACCTGCATCCTCCATCTCTTTCTCAGACTTATCCCACTTAGGCATTGCCACAGCATAGCCACCTGGCCCCAGCTTATGGAACTTATCCTTTTTTCGGCATTCTTCTTGTTTATTCTCGACCGTTCCTTAGCTAATTCCGAATCCTTGAATTTCACGAAATCGTCCCAATGATCACGTTGGTTCTCCAGTCTTCCCTTTAGTACTGGAGTCTTCCTTCCTCCGTTGACGTACTTATTCCATTCACCATTCTTGTAGTTCTTGAATGCAGTCGCCATCATCCTAAGAGCAGCCTCTTTGACTTTCTGCACATCTGCTTCTGTGAAATGATCTGGTAGGGTGAAATGTTCCATGAGAGTATCCCAAAGCAGATCTTTTTGATTCTTGTCGACAAAAGTAACATCTGGACGTGGCTTTGCTGGCGCTCTACATTCTTGAAGATTGATCGGGAGTTGGTCCTTCACAAGAACTCCGCACTGACGAACGAACTTGTCCGCAATCTTCTTAGGCGCTAATGGTTTGCCAGTAGGGCCGCATGCCTCGATATTGTACTTTATGCCCGGCTTCAACTTTTTGTTCGGGCCTCGTTTCGTCCTTTTGCCTGAAGATTTGCTCGATCCGGATGGCTGAAAGAACAAAGATCGATTCGTTAATATATCTTCAAGTCATTTAAAACATGTGATGATCACCAGATGCCTGCTTATATAAATATGTATACCTCGTCGGTGTTTGTTGTTTCAGGATCAACATGTTCTTCGTCATCGTCATAATCATAGTTCATGACTTCGTCGCGATCGAATATCATATCACCCTCTCCGGTGTTGTTTAGAAATTCGGAGCCGTCATAATCTTCTTCATTCTGATTATCATCTGCCCCGCGTATCATATCGAACATGGTCTGTTCTCCCTCTCTTTCGGTATTGTCTACCATAGCTTTTGTTTAACTAATCCAAAAGAAATATAAAACAATTTAGTATTCAAATCTCGAATAATAGATATAATCTCGAATACATCGTCCAGAATAATAGATATAATCTCGAATACATCGTCTCGAATAATATATATAATATTGAATAGTACATCACTGGCTATTAGCTAATAAAGATCGAATACTATAGAAGAATCTAGGAAACTCACGGTTCCTCCGGCGCGGGCGGTGGACACCCAAAGAGAAGGAACCCTCACAGGATCATAGCTGAAGTGAGATCCCCGAAGATACTGCCACGTATTGGAGAACCTGCCGCCCTCTAACGCAACCATGTAGCGATGGACGTGCTCGTCCTCCTCCCTGACACGGCGACGTACCACCTCCGGCGGGGCCGGGTCCCTCCGCACCGAAACTGGCGCACGCGAACACCACCAAACGAGATCAGGGTCGACGATGGGACCCGCGGCCGGGTTCCTCGTCAAGCGGCGCGCCCCTCCAAGCAGCACCTCCCAGTGCCAGCCCGGCGGAGCCCAATATCGGACATGGGTCGGCTGGACGTCGTCGCGGACGGGTCGACGGCGAGGATGCGGGCCGGGCATCGTCGAGAACAAATACTAGCTATATGCCCGCAAAAAGTAACATTTTTTTAATGATTGGATTTTGATAACTAAAATTTCTAACATTTCTATATAACTAACATTTCTATAACATTTCTAACAATGCTATATATAACTAACATTTCTATAACATTTCTAATATTTCTATAACTAAAAAACAGAAAAAAATTATAACATTTCTATATATATAACTAACATTTTTATAACTATTTCTATAACTAAAAAACAGAAAAATTTCTAACAATTCTAACTTTTTTATAACTATTTCTATAACTAAAAACAGAAAAATTTCTAACAATTTCTAACATTTCTAACAATTCTAACAATTCTAACATTTCTAACTATTTCTAAAAAACAGAAAAATGTCTAACAATTTCTTAAAAAAAGAAAAATCTATAACTAAAAATGTATGTGTGTGTGTGTGTGCGCGCTCACCGGCCGGCGAGGCGAGAGGCGACGGGGGGCGCGCGGTGACGGGGACGGCGACGGGGACGTACGGGCCGGGGCGCCGACGATGGGGACGGTGACGTACGGGCCGGGGCGGCGACGACGACGGGGACGGTGACGACGCGGCCGGGACGGGGCGGCGTTGACGACGGGGACGACGGGGACGGGACGACGGGGCGGCGACGATGGGGAAGGGGCGGCGACGGGGGCGGCGACGGGCCGGGGCGGCGTCGAGGGATATGGAGACGGCGGGGGCGGCGGGCGACGGTGCAGAGGAGAAGAAGCAGAGGGAGAGATGAGAAACTGACGAAATTTTGAAGTGTTTTCTTATATAGAAGGCACCTTTAGTACCGGTTGGAGCCACCAACCGGTACTAAAGGTCTGTTTTGGCTAGGCCAAGCGGCGGGAAGCGACCCCCTTAAGTACCGGGTGGTGGCACAAACCGGTACTAAAGGCCCACCCTTTAGTACCGGTTGGAGCCACGACCCGATACTAAAGGGTGTGCGCTGCCAGGCGAGGGGCACAGAAGTTTAGTCCCACCTCGCTAGTTTAGGAGCGCCAGGACCAGTTTATAAGCCCCGGCGCGGGCACTGCATTGAACTCCTCTCAATAGCAGGCCTTCTAGGCCTACCTCTCCTACTCTGCCTGTGGGCCTACTGGGCCTGCGGGCCTGCATCCTGGCCCAACTACAGGTTGGGTTTCTAGTCGTATGCAAGCCGCTATGGCGCAGTAGGCGGGCTTTTTTATTTTCTTATTTTTTTGATTTAATTATTTTTGTTTTATTTATTTTTGAGTTTTTTGCTGTATTTAGAGTTTCTTTGTGAATATTTTGCTTTAGGTACAAAAAATTACAAACTTTCTGTTAGTGCCGGTAGATTTCAAATTTGAATAGTTTAAATTTTGAATTATTTGAAATTTGTGTGAATCACTAGTTTATGAATAACTTAACTTTGAAAAAAGTTTTTTCAGTGATTCTTTTTTCTTATGTTTAATATTAGTGTGTTTTATCATTATATTCAATTTAGTAATGCTTAGGTTATTTAAAAATGAAATGCCCTTGTAACAGTTCAGTTTTCGTCGGAAACCTGATACTTCGAAAGAGATTGTCCATTTTGCACACGAATTGCATCCAGTTTTTGTCGTAACCCTCTCTACTTTCTTGCACATGCTATTTGTATGAAATTATGATACCATGCCAACTTTCAACCTTTTTTGAGTTCATTTGAATTGCTTTTCAATTTCAGGGTCATTTAGCTGGAAAAAAAATCAGTAAATGCATGAAAAGAATTTGTTTGCACATAAAATTTCTTCGCGTTTCAAATGCCAAAACACATAACTACCCTAACTATTACAGACATTCCCTCCTGGGTGTGAAACACAGAAGAAAGTGATGATAGTGAAGCCGATCACATCCCAGATCTTTGGGTGTGAAACTTTTTCTTCGCGTGTGTCCCTTTGCGTTGTAACCATGGAAAATCTTCATCATTTAACGGGATGCTCGGGTCAATATTCACTGTGAATGGAGCAATTTCATCAAACTTTTCATAATCTTCTGACTTGTCTGTCTTGTCATCCACTCCCATGATGTTTCTCTTCCCAGAAAGAACTATGTGCCGCTTTGGCTCATCGTACGATGCATTCGCTTCCTTATCTTTTCTTTTTCTTGGCTTGGTAGACATGTCCTTCGCATAGAAAACATGTGCCACATCATTGGCTAGGACGAATAGTTCGTCTGCATAGGCAAGATTGTTGAGATCCACTGTTTTCATTCCGTACTGCGGGTCTTCCGTTACCCCGCCTCGTGTCATATTGACCCATTTGCACCGAAACAAAGGGACCTTTAAACCACGTCGATAGTCAAGTTCCCATATGTCCTGTATATAACCATAATATGTTTCCTTTCTCGTCTTGGTTTCTGCATCAAAGCGGACATCACTATTTTGGTTGGTGCTCTTCTTATCTTGGGCGATCGTGTAAAATGTATTACCATTTATCTCGTACCCTTTGAAAGTCAGTATATTCTAAGATGGTAACTGGGACAGCAAGTACAGGTCATCTTCAATAGAGGTGTCATGCATGGTACGTGTCTGCAACCAGTTGGCGAAACTCCTGATTTGTTCACGTGTAATCCACTCATCAGACCGCTCCAGGTGTTTGGAGCGTAGAAAATTCTTGTGTTCATCCATATACGGAGCCACCAAGGTGGAATTCTGTAGAACTGTGTAGTGTGCTTCAGTGAGAGAATGTCCGTCCATACATATTATTCGTTCCCCTCCTAGCGTGCCTTTTCCATACAGTCTGCACTTATGCCGCAATTCAGGAACACCAATCGGCTTAAGGTCAGGAATAAAGTCAATACAAAACTCAATGACCTCCTCATTTTGATGGCCCTTGGAGATGCTTCCTTCTGGCCTAGCACGGTTATGAACATATTTCTTTAAGACTCCCATGAACCTCTCAAAGGGGAACATATTGTGTAGAAATACAGGACCCAAAACGTTAATCTCTTCGCATAGGTGAACTAGGACGTGCGTCATGATGTTGAAGAAGGATGGTGGGAACACCAACTTGAAACTGACAAGACAGTGCACCAAATCATTCTGTAACCTTGGTATGATTTCTGGATCGATTACCTTCTGAGAGATTGCATTGAGAAATGCACATAGCTTCACAATGGCTAATCGAACGTTTTCCGGTAGAAGCCCCCTCAATGCAACCGGAAGCAGTTGTGTCATAATCACGTGGCAGTCATGAGACTTTAGGTTCTGGAACTTTTTCTCTGCCATGTTTATTATTCCCTTTATATTCGACGAGAAGCCAGACGGTACCTTAATACTGAGCAGGCATTCAAAGAAGATTTCCTTCTCTTCTTTGGTAAGAGCGTAGCTTGCATGACCCTGATGTATGCCGTCTTCTCCGTGCATACGTTGCTGGTCCTCCCGTGCCTCAGGTGTATCTTTTGTCTTCCCATACACGCCCAAGAAGCCAAGCAGGGTCACGCAAAGATTCTTCGTCACGTGCATCACGTCGATTGCAGAGCGGACCTCTAGGTCTTTCCAATATGGCAGGTCCCAAAATATAGATTTCTTCTTCCACATGGGTGCGCGTCCGTCCGCGTCCTTCGGAATAGGTTGTCCGCCAGGACCCTTTCCAAATATCACCTTCAAATCCTTCACCATATCATGTACATCAGCACCAGTACGGTGGCGAGGCTTCGTCCGGTGATCCGCCTCACCTTTGAAATGCTTGCCTTTCTTTCTTACGGGATGCCTGCTCGGAAGAAATCGACGATGTCCCAGGTACACATTCTTCTTACAACTAGTCAAATATATGTTGTCGGTATCATCCAAACAGTGCGTGCATCCGCGGTATCCCTTGTTTGTCTTTCCTGAAAGGTTACTGAGAGCACGCCAATCATTGATGGTCACGAACAGCAACGCCTTGAGGTCAAATTCTTCCCCCATGTGCTCATCCCACGCACGTACACCTGTCCATTCCACAGTTGTAAGAGTTCTTCAACTAATGGCCTTAGGTACACATCAATGTCGTTGCCGGGTTGCTTAGGGCCTTGGATGAGCACTGGCATCATAATGAACTTCCGCTTCATGCACAACCAAGGAGGAAGGTTATACAAACATAGAGTCACAGGCCAGGTGCTATGGTTGTTGCTCTGCTCCCCAAAAGGATTAATGCCATCTGCGCTTAGACCAAACCATACGCTCCTTGCGTCACCTGCAAACTCCTTCCCGTACTTTCTTTCGATTTTTCTCCACTGCGACCCGTCAGCGGGTACTCTCAACTTTCCGTCTTTCTTACGGTCTTCTCTATGCCATCGCATCGCCTTGGCATGCTCTTTGTTTTGGAACAAACGTTTCAACCGTGGTGTTATAGGAGAATACCACATCACCTTGGCAGGAATCTTCTTCCTGGGGCACTCGCCCTCGACATCACCAGGCTCATCGTGGCTGATCTTATAGCACAATGCACCACATACCGGGCAAGCGTTCAAATCCTCGTACTCACCGCGGTAGAGGATGCAATCATTAGGGCATGCATGTATCTTCTGCACCTCTAACCCTAGAGGGCAGACAGCCTTCTTTGCTTCTTACGTACTCTCAGGCAATTCGTTGTCCTTTGGAAGCATATCCTTTATCATTACCAGCAACTTTTCAAATCCCTTGTCAGATACACCATTCTCTGCCTTCCATTGCAGCAATTCCACTGTGGTGCCCAGCTTTTTCTTGTCACCTACGCAATTCGGGTACAACAATTTTTTGTGATCCTCTAACATGCGCTGCAACTTCTTCTTCTCCAAATCACTTGCGCAGTTTCTCTTTGCATCGGCAATGGCCCGACCTAGATCATCAACGGGCTCATCTGATGCCTCTTCTTCAGCTTCTTCCCGCATTGCCGGCTCAGCTTCTTCCCACATTACCGGCTCAGCTTCTTCCCCCATTGTTGTATCATCGTATTCAGGGAACCCATGGGCAGGATAGCTGTCGTCGTCCTCTTCTTCTTCATTGTCTTCCATCATAACCCCTCTTTCTCCGTGCTTGGTCCAAACATTATACTGGGGCATGACACCGGACTCAAACAGGTGGACGTGAATGGTTCTTGACGTAGAGTAATTGCGACCATTCTTACAGACAGCACATGGACAAGGCATAAAACCATTCGCCCGCTTGTTTGCCTCAGCCGCAAGCAGAAAAGTATGCACGCCCTCAACGAACTAGGGAGAGCATCGGTCATCGTACATCCATTGCCGGCTCATCTTCATTACACAACACCGAATAGACCAAATTAATACAAGTTCATACATAAAGTTCATACAACACTTAAATGCAACAAACAAATAACTCTCTAGCTAAAGCATTTAAATGCAACAACAAATGCGATCAAGATCGCAACTAAGGTAACAATTGATCCAACAGCATAATGATACCAAGCCTCACTATCGATGGCATATTTTCTAATCTTTCTATTCTTCAAGCGCATTTTCTCCATCTTGATCTTGTGATCATCGACGACATCGGCAACATGCAACTCCAATTCCATCTTCTCCCCCTCAATTCTTTTCAATTTTTCTTTCAAGTACTCGTTTTCTCTTTCAACTAAATTTAACCTCTCGACAATAGGGTCGGTTGGAATTTCCGGTTCACATACCTTCTAGATAAAAATATCTATGTCAACTTGATGGGCATAATTTGTCATAAACATGAAATGCAACTAATAGTTTTAAAAGAGAATATACCACATCCGAATCATAACAAGGACGAGGGCCGACGGGGACGGATATCAAAACCATGGCACTATGTATAACAAACAACGTACGGGTAAGATAATTATTACATGATTAACTATATATCCAAATCACACAAACATCAATTTTTATATAAAATTACATGAACAAGAGGCTCACCACAAGGTGGTGCCGGTGACGGGACGGTGCGGGCGATCGACGGTGGTTACGACGGAGATTTAGAAGGCACTAAGTAAACCACACCTACATGTGCAAACTAAGTGTTATTTTTGACCTCAAATTGCATATAAATCAAATACTAGCACATATATATATATATATATATTTCCTCCCAAATTACTAAACTCACAAATTAGTAACTATACAAAGCATGGGAAGAGCTAATCTAGCAATGAGAGTTGAAAGGACAAAGTTGCTAACCTCTGTGATCATTTGAATGGATGGGGGCCTTCAAATCTTGACAAATTTTGGGCAAAATTTGTGAGGAGCTCGAGGGGAAAGGGGAAGAACAGAGGAGAAGTGAGGGGAAAGGGGAAGAACAGAGTGGCTCGGGTGGACGAAGGGTTTATGTACGTCGACCTATAGTACCGGTTCATGGCACGAACCGGTACTAAATGTGCTGGAGGGGGCCCAGACTGACAACATCCTGCCACCACCCTCATTAGTACCGGTTCGTGGCACGAACCGGTGCTAAAGGTTAGCCACGAACCGGTACTAATGAGAGCGGCCCGGCTAGCCGTTGGAACCGGCACTAATGTATACATTAGTGCCGACTCTAATACAAACCGGCACTAATGTGCTGCACGTTTGACCCTTTTTCTACTAGTGAGTTGTCACAAGGGTCCGATATCTTTCGTTGGAACCTACATGGGAATGGGCAATTCTTAGTGGAGTCTATGTATAGAGCTCTGATCCAGTCAGATGTGCCAGTTGATAATAATAAGAAGATCTGGAAGATGAAGATACCCCTTAAGAATAAAATCTTTGCGTGGTATCTTCGTCGCGGAGTCATTCTTACTAAAGATAACCTTATTAAGAGGAATTGGCATGGAAGTACGCAATGTGTATTTTGTCCGCATGATGAGACAATAAAACATTTGTTCTTTCATTGTAAATTGGCTCGTTCTATATGGTCAGTCATCCAGATAGCTTCTGGCTTGTATCCTCCGTGTAGTGTTGCTAATATATTTGGCAACTGGTTACATGGGATTGATCACAAGTTTAGAATTCTGCTCAGGGTGGGAGAGCTTGCCGTGATTTGGTCGCTTTGGCTATGTAGAAATGATAAGGTTTTTAATGATTAAAGTACTTCCCTTATGCAGGTTATCTACAGATGTACCGGGACGCTTTGTTTATGGTCCTCTCTACAGCGAGTGGAGAATCGAGACCGGTTTACGGAGGTGTGTACACGATTGGAGGTTGCGGCGAGGGATACTTTTACCCAACATGGGTGGCAGCATGATCTTAGGATTGGGCCTCCTACAGTTTAAGTGTCATCCAAATATTCATTTGTGTATTTCGCCTTCTTCTTTTATTTTGGGTTGTCGTGACAACTTTGTTGGCTGTGTGCATCTTAGTTATGCAGAGGCCGGGTGTAATGCTTAAACCTTTTAAGTAATAAAGCGCCCCTTTTCGAAAAATACACATTCGAGCATCAAACCAACAAAAAAAAATTCTGTAACAAGTAAACTGTCTCCCAATTGATTCAAGTCAGATCTAAGAACATGTAAAATTGCTCTTTCAGAATTGAAGCATCAAAACTAAGAGCAAAAACAATTTTCTGTGCTTTACTCTCTACAAGGCAAATTGTGCTTTCCACTTCTAGGTGTGCGAAAATCCTTTATATATATAAAAAGTCAATGATGGGTTAACCAGAGAAAAGATAAATAACCTAGAAAATCTCACGTTAATCAGAAAATGTTAGCCCTCAATCTGCAAAATCTTTCAAAAATATACTATAACAGTCCGATTTGCGTACCATAATATGGTGAGCCGAAGACGATTTGATGTGCCACATATTCGTGATGCACATAATAATTCAGATCCCTCCCTTGCAATTCAGATCCCTCCCGTACAATTCAAAAAAAAAGATCTTATCTTGCAGATATCAGGTAACTAACTTGAAAGCGTGTATCTCTTCCATATATTCCTTAGCCTTATTGACTCCATGAGGAAGGCAAAAAAATTTATTTGCATACCGTAATATGAGCAATGCTAGGTTCACGAGGGCTTTTTTCACATGATCAACGGACTGGCCAATGTGTGCACTTTGGACTGGAAGTTGGGGATGAGGCGGGCCCCACCCCACTGAAAATGGGAGGTGAGGTGGGATTAGTTAGTTGGAAAGATTAAGTAAAAGTTCTATAATCGTCCATGCGTGTAGTTTTTTTTTAGGTGGTAAACAATTTTATTCATCAAATTCCACAGAGTGGGGGATATAAATTGGGACATGTGGTTGGCCCAACCAAATGTGGCGCCCCAGACCTCTACCAAGGGTAAATTTAGCTAAACTATGCGATTCCATTTTACTAGCACGACCTTCAAAAGAAAAGATACAATGAAAATGACCTGAAGGAGATATTATCTCCTGCACTATTGATCCATTCTTCCCCTTGCTTTCTCTATTAATGTCTGATATAGCTTGTTTGGAATCAGAAGAATTCAACACATTCTGTAAGTTCAGATCTTCAGCGAGCGCTAGAGCTTCTCTGCATGCAATAGTCTCCGATATCAAAGGATCCCTCAAACTAGAAATGACCAGAGATGAACTTCCAAAATAATTACCAAACTGATCACGACATACAGCTGACGACAAGCCTCCGCTTCCCACTCGGACCCCAGCATCGACATGGCTCTTTGCATAGCTAGCCAGAGGTGCCTTCTGTCGAGCGGATTGGGCGCCCGCTAACCCTCCTCACTACTAGGGAAAACCCTAGTAGTAGCACGGGTGTTTTGCCTAGCAGTAGTGTCGTCCCCGCGCTACTGCTAGGGCGCGAGCTAACTTTTAGCTTTAGCACCGTTTTGACCCACACTACTGCTATACCAGTTATCTGTGGCGTGGGTTTGAAACCACACTACTGCTAAGTACTAGCAGCGTGGGCCTTTACCCCTAGCTACTACTATTCATCCATATTTCATTTCTTTTGTTTTTACTATATTATACACCGCTATACAAGTTTTGACACAATAGCAATTAAGAGATAGTTATATCAATATGATCATGATGATATGTTATATTATTGGGTGAAGGAAACACGAATTAGATTGGATGGATCCAAAGTGATCAAGTTCGGATTAGTAGATTCAGTAATCCAAACTTGGACACTTTAGATCCTTCCACTTGAATCTAAATTGTACTTCTTCCACCCAATGATATAACAACTCATCATCCTCATAATAACGACTCATCATCATCATCATGAGAATAGTCATATAACAGCTAATCATTCAAGCGCATTCTAGCACATAACTCATCATTAGCATCATAATAAAAGCGCATCATCATCATAGTCATAGCTAATACTAGCTAATTGTTCTTAGCACATGATGAGTACTAGCTATGATCCGCTGCTCTCTCCGAGGTAAAATAGCATAAAACAGGATAGCCCCTAATTCTCCATTATGGAGGATAGAGATCCACATGTCTCCAATTTGTGGCATGCGCACCATGTTGCCTCCAAGTAGCTCCCTGCGATCGTTCATAACTTTTCTCTATCCTTTTATTGTGAGGTCTTCATAAATTCGAGAAATCGAGTATGCACTCACTACAAGAAATATGTCAACTTGTGACCTTTTGTCATTGATCCTGGAAGAAATGGTCATAAATCTACGACCATTCGAACCCCTAAACCATAATGACCATTTCGGTCGGAAATGGTCGGAAAGCAGACATCACTGATTCTCTGCCTTATTTCTAGCTGATGGCATATCCTTGTAAATTGTGTTGCATTGCTATGACTAGGCGCCTCCTCATCAGTTTTGCCTCTGTCATGTCCATGTGTCAGTTTTTCCCTATGTGTCAATTTTTGCCCTAAGTTGTGAAGCAGCCACATTTTTGTCATTCCCAAAATTCCCAAAAAAATCTCATAAATTCATTGGATCATATCTTCCTCAAATATGTCAAAAACCTTCCTTCATTAGTTCAAAAATAATTCAGGAATATTCATCTTCCTATTCTGTTCAGAACAACACTTGGTGAAGGAAGTGCTATTTATATTTTATTGATTGCCCTCAAAATTTTGGCACTCTTTCCTATCCAAATAATTGCCCATGACAAAATTCAGCTCCATTTGCCTAGTAAATCATTCTCAGCAAATTTCCAAAGTTTATGTTCCACTTGAAGCTTTGTGAAGGAAGTACTAGCTAGGAATATCCTAATGAGTTGACTTTTTTACCATATCTTCTATACACCCAAAGAGGAGGTTAGGACAGACAAAGAGGAGGTTACCAGGCGAGGAGCTCATGTGTGAGGCGGCACCCGAGTCAAGGTACCACTCGGCGTGGTACTAAAGGACGACGGGCCGGCGGTGGCGCTGTGGAGCATGGCCTGGAGTGAGACCATGTCCCGGGCATGGGACAGCGACGAGGACGGGCCAGCGCCTGGATGACCTTAGCCAGCGGGCGGCCCATACTCGGGTGCACCGGCGGCACCATAGCCATACTTCAAAAGCGCGAGTGGAGTGGGCACCACAAGCATGGCATGCTGAGGTGGCATGCAAGGGCGGGGTCGCACCACACCGAAGCCGGGAGCATGCCAGCAATCGGCCAAGCCAGGACAAGGCATGTCCACGAGTTGGCCTCGGGTGCCGATGCAGGAACAGACTGCGGGTACGGCGCGGGGTTGGGTGCAGAAGGTGCCTGGAGAGCAGCACCGTTGTCACGACCGTGGCGGTGCCTGTGCCCGCACCCGCGGGTGTTATCGTTGGAGGGCGTAGGCGATGGAGGCGCGACCCCGTGTCCGGCGACCAGCGCGCTGCAGGCGCACGGACTGCCCCGTGTGGTGCTCCTCCAGAAGGAGGAATGAACGCACCTAGAGGAAGGAAGGCAGGGGCACCTAGAGGTGATGTGGGGGATCACGGCGTGGAACTGGCGGTTGAGCCCGCGAAGGAGCTGAAACACCCGGCGTGTCTCCGTCATGGACTGGCCAAGGTGAAGGATTTCAGCTTGTTGCAGTACTTCATTACGATTAAATCACCCTGGATGAGCGTGTGGTAGTCGACATCGACGTAGACGACGCAGGCAAGTTGTTTGCCATGGAAGATGCCATCGACCGCTATCCCGTCCACAAGCGCGGTGTCATTAGGCTGCATGATGGCATCGAGGAACTCCGGTGAGATGGTGGTGTAGAGCCAGTGCACCATGACGTGGTCAGCCATTGGCCACTCGGGGTCGTCGAGATGTGAAACCGCTTCCGGATCGACATGTTCATGCAGCGCGAACATGCCGACAACGGTGTATAAGTGGCGGTGCCACTGGCAGTAGTCTCCGGCACAGAGGTCGAGCTTGACAGGGACATGACGGCGGATGTCGATGATCTGAAGGATCGACATGGAGAAGTAGGGTGCCACGACGATGGCTGGCGAGGCGACTGGAGGTGGTGCTGGAAGGGCCGCCGCAGGGACGCAATAGGTGCAGTGGCGCCCAAAGCTGCAGCAAGGGCCACATCGGCGCTCGGAGGAGGCGCATCGGCCAGAGGTACAGCATGGAGAACATCGGCGGCGGCTAGCACATGGCAGCGAAGCAGGACCTGGGACCTGCATGAATGGGTTGTGCAGGTCAGGAACGTCTGATACCATATTAGGAGAAGAGATTAGGGAGAATCACACCACACCTTGATTGTGCACATGCAGGGGGTATATGTACAGCTTGAAGCGGCCACTGTGTAGTGGTGATCATGGGGTGGACAACTACCTCAACGTGCACAACTCCTTTTTTTTTATGGTAATACATGTCTCATTTGTATGATAAAGATTAAAGTAAAAGTCATGCAAGGACCTATATGACAAAATTGTAAATATAGCGAAACATCTTTGGGTTTGACACCAACGTCCATCACCTGCCTCCGGCACTACCACAGTAGCGACCGAGAATAGAACGATGGATCACCTCCTCACCCGATCTTGACGTGGCTCCATCACTGATATTCATCTTTGCGGACCTCCAACGTGGCTCCCCAAAACTAAAGTCATTGTCGTTGAATGAACCAGACAGGGGCAACACCCCCACCACGATTAAGACGCATAAGAAGGAAACCACACTGGTCATCCATCAACCACGACCCCAACACATGTTCGGTCTTCCAGAAGTCATCCTTGCAGGCCACAATTTGCATCCACTCCTGGACTACCTCCCAAACTCCGCACGGACGTTGGAGTAGACGTCATCGCAACGGCGGAGCCCGAAGACAGATGTCCATCAAGAGGATGCCGCCGCCATACCATCCTTGCTTGAACAGACTAGATTTCAAATCCATCCCCAAGGGTAGGACCAATCGTCTCATCGGAGTGGGATCTGAAGAAATTTTATTCAGCTCGCTATCGTTGCCGCCGAAACCAAGACGATGAGCAACCTAAAAAAACTATGCTATTTTGGCCTAAAGCTATCCATAGTTCCATACACGTGGATCCGGTGACCCCCCTCACCACGCCGGAGAACGGCGCGGAGTGCGAGTCCCTTGCGGCGGAAAGGTAGATCGCTTTTCCTGTCATCGAGCGTGCGACTATACAGGTCGAGCTACGGCATTCAGTACACTAATACATAACTTCGCCTCCCTGTGTTAGAACACGTTTCCCACCACAGACCACTTCGCGGCCCTAACCCGAGTCTCCGCTGGTTCCGCAGACACCGACTGTCCCCTGCTCGTTGTTCCCGTTGACGCTTTCACAATTCGGGTGGCCTCCTTCCTCGGGGTAGCTCCCCCATTCACCGAGCGCTCCGCCATGGACATGGACTCTCCGCAGAGGGGCGAGCACGTCGCCGATCAAGATCAACTCGCCGTTGTCACCCGGAGGTTTACGGGAGAGAATCACCACCCCCGCAGTAAATCGTAACCGTGGCGGCGCCTTAGCGACCGCCTTCCCGTCTCCCGTAAGGTTTTACCCGTGCTGGGACCACAGGACCCAATTGATTCTACACGTACGTAACAAAACCGGACACCCCTAAAAAAAAGGTAACCAAACCGGACACGTTTTTTACTGTGATATTTCCAGATCTGGCTTGCAGTTCGACTATATATACACAGCTCGATCCCCTGCAGGGGGACGGACGTGTGGGCAACATACGAAGAAGAAGAGAGGAGAAAGAAAGAAGATAGGAAGAAGAAACAATCTACGACGAAGTAGAGATTCTTAGGACGACCGACCAGGCGGATGGAGCCGGAGATGGAGAGGGATCTCAGGAAGGAGCAGAGAAAACTCAGGAAGAAGCACAAGAAACTATGGAAGATGGACCAATCCCAGTCCAAATCCCTTGTAAAGGACATCATCTCCATGGAGAGGGAGCGCAGAGACCTGCTTGCCTCACTTACTCCCACCTGTTCTCTCTGGAAGGAAGTCGATTCTCAAACAACTTGGACGACCTCCAGAAAGGAGGAGCCTGCTACTGCTACTGCTACTGCTAGGGACGACAATGCTGAGAATCAACTCGCAGACTACTTCAACCTGATGCTCCAAGATATGGAGGACCTGGGCCATCGGATGCTTTCTATGCTATATTTTCTCAACAAATCCAATGACCCCATCTGCTCCTACAAGGCCACCGAGCTGTGCAATACAACAGCCAAATTAAATATGCAGATATCCAAGGGATTCAGCATGAACCATGAGCCTGAGCCGGAGCCGGAGCCGGAGCCGGGGCAGATCAACTTGTCGACTCTTTTCAGCAAATATTATCGATTTCCCAATAATTACGAGAACACCTTGGCCCAGTTAGACATGAGGGAGGAGGAGACCAAGTGTGAGGATGTTAAGGTGAAGAAGACCAAGGAAGAGGAGGACAAGGAGAATGACCCATCCACAATCGAGTATTTCAAGAAAAGTCTGGAGCTTGATCAATACTTTTTCGCCAAGGATCGGACATACTGGGAAAATGGGTGGGCCAGCAAGTTTGGACGGTGCGGTGGATTCTCAAATACAAGTAAGTTATTTCATTTCTCCTTGTATATGTATTTGGTAGTATTTATATATAGGAAACTGTCGGGGGATGGAGTGGGAGCAATGATGCGTGGGTGTTTCTTCTTTTTTTTTTTACATCTGGTTCCGGTGCATGGGTGTTTGAAGGGAACGAAGAAGAGGTGGCATGCAGTTTGACTGTTGCAAACATGTTTAGTCGTAAATCTGGGCCGTAGTTTCAGCAATGTAGGGGGTCTAATGATATCTTTATTTTGCTCATTCATATTAGAATTCTGACATTTGACACTTGTCTTTGGTGCTGCAGCCATCCTGAGCCCTATGCAGTTTACGCACTATACACCTGATATCATCCCTTCCTCAGCTGCTGTCACAGGTAGTACTTTGCAAATCTACTCAATCAAGATAAAGAATCTAAAGGACTTG
Source organism: Triticum dicoccoides (assembly GCF_002162155.2). Taxonomy (NCBI): domain Eukaryota; kingdom Viridiplantae; phylum Streptophyta; class Magnoliopsida; order Poales; family Poaceae; genus Triticum; species Triticum dicoccoides. The sequence continues at coordinate 787,539,035 of NC_041382.1, forward strand.
AACTGGCCCCTCAAAGTCTACGGCAAGATTGCTGCTCGAGACACTGTGGACCGCAACCGCAACATTCTATTCTCTCGGTCAAAGTGTGATTACCAAGAACTTAATGGACAAGTATGTATTGTATTCAGTTTTGTGCTCATTTTATTAATCCTCCTGACTTTGTAGTACAATTGCGATTAGGTATTTATAATGATGATATGATGCTTGCAGGATGATTCCTTATGCTTGACTGGCCCCTCTCGTGCGATAGTTGCTTTGGGCCATGTAGACTTTGAAGTTGAACTCAAAGTAATCGAGGGAGCGGTGTCGCAAAGTTTGATCATTTGTGGAGGCCGTTATGGCAGTACAGATGATTGTTCCTCTTCTTCAGCCAGCGTGACTTATGGTGGTGATGGACCTACTTTCTTGCTCTCCAACCATCGCTGCACAACGGAGGTAACACTTGAGCAGCTTGATAGATCGCACCAAGCTACTATTGTGGGTGTACGAGTAACCAAAGGGGCTTGGCCTTTCAAATATGGATGTCGGGTTATTTGCTTTTGGGCTCCTGCTTCTACGGCAGATGTCATTGATACCACTTGCAGGCCAGTTGTGCTGCTTGACCGCCGTGGTAAAGGATTACATAGAGGATCAGAGAACTACCTTCAACTATCAAGGAAAGTGGTATCAGTGCAATCACAAGGAACGCTGAGAGTGGCCATAGAAGCCTATGGGAAGTCCCGTCGCTGGATTGCTCGAAAGGGCCACATCGACTTTCCTGTTCAGCAGTGCCAAACAAGCAAGCGTGCTTGTTTAGTTGGTGACACCACAGTGGAGGTGGTTGTAGCCTGGTCGTTGCTTGTCAAGGAAAAGGTGGATCTCCAGGTCTTGCTTAGTTGATTGCCCAGGTGGCTATGTAAGGTGTAAACCTTGTATACTGACAAAAATTGTGCGATGTATTACGCAATTTGGTTTGTTAAAAGTCTGAGCACTATGTGTATTGTTATTCCGCCTGATGATTGTTTTCTTCCTTCTGTCAAAAATTGATGACTATTGATTGTGCTTGCTATCTTTCTTCTTTTAATTTTTTCTCAAATTCCCTATTGTCATATTGCATATCTGGCTAGAGGAAGCTGCGCTGTGGCCGGGACTCGTTGTTCTGGCAGCTGCTCCTCCTATGTGGTGGAGATATCATCACCGCACTCCTGGTGTTCGTCTACCTTGTCTACATGTTGGGCATATGCGGCTACGTCTGCACACTCCTTGCTCGGCAACTCCTATTGGAAATATACCCTATAGGCAATAATAAAATGACTCTTGTCATATTTCCCGTTCATCATAAAAATTTATTATTTAAGCTGGAATTGTATTGACCGGAAAATTAAATAACCTCCTCCTCAGCCTCTAAGCACGGTCGCACGCTGATCTGCAACAGAATCAGGAGTACCAAACGAGAACGCCGAGACAGAGATAGAGATGCAAAGCGACTTATGATGTGAGTTCACACTCCAAAGACGAGGAACCAACACATGAACATGATCCTAAAGCATGATGGAAATTACGTAGCATGGTAGAAATAGAAACAGTGCCAACAGTTTAAGTAGTATTGTTAGAAGTATAATCATGATTAGGATAGAGACAAGGAGATAGAGCAAAAATTAGTTTAACATATCATCTCTTGTACTACAAGTCTTTTCCCATGTTGTATTCTATATATACCCATAAAAGGGTCCGATCAATATAACACACCATTCTAGGACCTTCCACCAGTTATGAAGCACGCCGCCCCAGGGAGATTAATCGCGTCTCCCTGGGGGCGCGGCACCCGGTCGATATAAAAGATCAGATCTGGTTCAATAGCTTGGATCAAATTATGTAGTTTTTCAAATTTTGTGTTCTTACACTACTAGGGAAAACCTTATACACAGAAGTTTATCAGTAACGCGGTTTAAAAGTGTGCGCTAGTGCTAATTACTAGTAGCGAGGGGTACAAAAACCGCGCTACTACTAAGTTGATCGTAGTAGCGAGGGGTACAAACCTGCGCTGCTACTAAGTGGTCTCGAACAATAACCCCTGGATAGGCCATAGTAGTAGCGATGTCTACCCGGGCCCGATCCACACTCCCACCCCACCACTCTCTCTCTCATCCCTAAAAAATACTCTCTCACGAACTCACATGCTCCTCTCCCCACGATCTCCTCGCCGCCTCCACCACCCATACCGGCCGGTTCCGGCGAGCATCGGTCGCGCGCAATACTCCCCCAAGCTCCGCCCCTCCCTCCCCTCCGTCCAGATCCGACATGGCTGTAGTTCCTACACGGCCAACCTCTTCTCCACCGCGCTCTCGCGCCACTTCATCCCGCTCCTCCGCCGCCAGGCCCGCCGCCTCCACCTCCTTTGCCTGCGTCCCGATGCGCGCCGTGTCGGCGATGCTGGCGCCGCGGAGGCGGCTCCTGCTGCCCGTGGCCATGGGGGACACCGAGGGGGAACAGAGCGAGGGCGAGGCCGAGTACTCCGAGGACCTCAAGGTCTTCGTCGGATACTAGTAGTCGTTACGTCCAAGGGATGTGGCTCCATTCAAGATTCCAGCGTCAGTTGCGTGCTGGTTGGGGGTCAATCGCCAAGGTGAAGGGGAGATTTACTTGCTCATCCGCTCTTTGATTCGTTTCCCGGTCTTCATTTCGTCTCTTCAAAACTGCAGACTACGTGTTTGTGGAATTGCCTGCCTCCTTTGCAACTGCAACGGCAACGCCAGCAAAGTAAGGAACACTAAGGTTAGGCAGAGCAAAGAAGGGAAAGGATGACCATGCCGTGGGGGTTGGTGGCGTACATGGTGGACATGGTGTGGGCGGTGCTCGCCGGGTGGGTGTCGGCGTGCCTGCTTGTCGCCAACGAGATCGCCCGCGGCATGCGGGCCGGGGAGATTGGCCCCTTCATCGTGGGGTGAATCTCACTTCGGGAATCCTCCCTTCTGACTCCTTCATGCAGGTGCTCTGCTCTAGTTTCTTTGCTAGTAAATTGATGAATGATACGTCTCCAACGTATCTATAATTTTTGATTGTTCCATCCTATTATATTATCCATCTAGGATGTTTTATATGCATTTATATGGTATTCTATATGATTTTTGGGACTAGCCTATTAACCTAGAGCCCAGTGCCAGTTTCTGTTTTTTCTTTGTTTTTGAGTATCACAGAAAAGGAATACCAAACAGAGTCCAATTGACGTGCCAATTTTTGATGATTTTGATGAACCAAAAGAAGACCACGGAGCATCGGAGTTGGGCCAGAAGAGCCATGGGCTGCCAATGAGGATGGGGGCCGCGCCCACCCCCCTGGGAGCGCCCCCCAGCCTCGTGCACAGCCCGGAGACCCCCCTGTCTTGTTCCCGACGCCAAAAATTCCTATAAATACAGAAACCTCCAGAAACAAACCTAGATCGGGAGTTCCGCCGCCGCAAGCCTCTATAGCCACCAAAAACCAATCGGGACCCCGTTCCGGCACCCTGCCGGAGGGGGGAACCCTCATCGGTGGCCATCTTCGTCATCCCGACAATCTCCATGACGAGGAGAGGGTAGTTCACCCTCGGGGCTGAGGGTACGTACCAGTAGCTATGTGTTTGATCTCTCTCTCGTGTTCTTGAGGTGGTACGATCTTGATGTATCGCGAGCTTTGCTATTATAGTTGGATCTTATGATGTTTCTCCCCCTCTACTCTCTTGTAATGGATTGAGTTTTCCCTTTGAAGTTATCTTATTGGATTGAGTCTTTAAGGATTTGAGAACACTTGATGTATGTCTTGCCGTGCTTATCCGTGGTGACAATGGGATATTCATGTGATCTACTTGATGTATGTTTTGGTGATCAACTTGCGGGTTCACCTTGTGAACTTATGCATAGGGGTTGGCACACGTTTTCATCTTGACTCTCCGGTTGAAACTTTGGGGCACTCTTTGAAGTACTTTTGCGTTGGTTGAATAGATGTATCCGAGATTGTGTGATGCATATCGTATAATCATACCCACGGATACTTGAGGTGATAATGGAGTATCTAGGTGACATTAGTGTTTTGGTTGATTTGTGTCTTAAGGTGTTATTCTAGTACAAACTCTATGATAGATTGAACGGAAAGAATAGCTTCGTGTTATTTTACTACGGACTCTTGAATAGATCGAGCAGAAAGAATAACTTTGAGGTGGTTTCGTACCCTACCATAATCTCTTCGTTTGTTCTCTGCTATTAGTGACTTTGGAGTGACTCTTTGTTACATGTTGTGGGATAGTTATATGATCCAACTATGTTATTATTGTTGAGAGAACTTGCACTAGTGAAAGTATGAACCCTAGGCCTTGTTTCCTAGCATAGCAATACCGTTTAGGCTCACTTTTATCATTAATTATCTTGCTGTTTTTATATTTTCAGATTACAAAAACCTATATCTACCATCCATATTGCACTTGTATCAACATCTCTTCGCCGAAATAGTGCACTGATACCTCTCCAACGTATCTATAATTTTTGATTGCTCCATGCTACTTTATCTACTGTTTTGGACTATATTGGGCTTTATTTTCCACTTTTTATATTAGTTTTGGGACTAACCTATTAACCGGAGGCCCAGCCCAGAATTGCTGTTTTTTGCCTTTTTCAGTATTTCGAAGAAACAGAATATCAAAGGAGTCCAAACGGAATGAAACCTTCAGGATCGTGATTTTCCAACCGAACGTGATCCAAGAGACTTGGACCCTAATCCAAGCAGTGCCCGAGGAGGTAACGAGGGTGGAGGGAGCGCCCCCCTGGCGCGCCCCCTACCTCATGGGCCCCTCGGAGCTCCACCGACGTACTCCTTCCTCCTATATATACCTATGTATCCCCGAACGATCAGAACAGGAGCCAAAAACCTAATTCCACCGCCGCAACTTTCTGTATCCACGAGATCCCATCTTTGGGCCTGTTCCGGAGCTCCACCGGAGGGGGCATCTACCACGGAGGGCTTCTACATCATCACCATAGCCCCTCCTATGAAGTGTGAGTAGTTTACTTCAGACCTTCGGGTCCATAGCTAGTAGCTAGATGACTTCTTCTCTCTTTTTGGATCTCAATACAATGTTCTCCCCCTCTCTTGTGGAGAACTATTCGATGTAATCTTCTTTTTGCGGTGTGTTTGTTGAGATCGATGAATTGTGGGTTGATGATTCATATTATCTATGGAAAATATTTGATTCTTCTCTGAATTCTTTTATGTATGATTGAGTTATCTTTGCAAGTCTCTTCGAATTATCCTTTTTGGTTTGGCCAACTAGATTGGTAGTTCTTGCAATGGGAGAAGTGCTTAGCTTTGGGTTCAATCTTGCTGTGTCCTTACCCAGTGACAGATGGGGCAGCAAGGCACGTATTGTATTGTTGCCGTCGAGGATAACAAGATGGGTTTTTTATCATATTGCATGAATTTATCCCTCTACATCATGTCATCTTGCTTACGACGTTACTCTGTTTTTACTTAATACTCTAGATGCATGCTGGATATGGGTCGATGAGTGGAGTAATAGTAGTAGATGCAGAATCGTTTCGATCTACTTGTTTTGGACGTGATGCCTATATACATGATCATTGCCTAGATATGTTCATAACTATGCTCAATTCTGTCAATTGCTCAACAGTAATTTGTTCACCCACCGTAGAATACTTATGCTCTCGAGAGAAGCCACTAGTGAAACCTATGGCCCCCGGGTCTATTCTCATCATATCAATCTATATCACTTTATTTACTTGCTTTGTTTTTACTTTGCCTTTACTTTTTACTTTGCATCTATCTATCAAAAATATCAAAAAAATATTATCTCTATTAGATCTCACTCTCATAAGTGACCCTGAAGGGATTGACAACCCCTAAGCATTGGTTGCGAGTTGCTATCGTTTTGTGTAGGTACGAGGGACTTGTGCGTGGTCTCCTACTGGATTGATACCTTGGTTCTCAAAAACTGAGGGAAATACTTATGCTACTTTACTTCATCATCCTCTCCTCTTCGGGGAAATCCAATGCAGCGCTCAAGAGGTAGCAAGAAGAATTTCTGGCGCCGTTGCCGGGGAGGCTCACGCAAGCAAGTCAACCATACCAAGTACACATCGCAATCCCTATCTCTCGCATTACATTATTTTCCATTTGCCTCTCGTTTTCCTCTCCCCCACTTCACCCTTGCCGTTTTATTCGCCCTCTCTTTCCCAGTCTCCTCCTCTTTTTTCCGTTTTCCTTTTCCCGTTGCCTCTTTGTGCTAGTTTACTTATTTGTCGCTATGGCTCTACCTAGATTTGGTGACCTTCACCTTAAAAGGCTAGAGGAGATAGAAAGCAATGTCAGAAAGTTTATGGTTTTGCAATTTGAGCACAATAATTTCTTTAGAAATGAGCTTAAGGAACAAAAAAGTTTTATGGGTTATATGAATAAAGAACTCGATGTATGTCTAAAGAATTTGATGGTATAAGGGCCCAAATGACCACTGAAATTTCGGATATGAAAGCTACCTTAGTCAATAAGATGGCCGCTAAACCAAATACTTATGGAAATCAAGATGAAGATCTAAAAGTTATTGATGTGTCACCCATTAAATCTTTGTTTTGCAATATGAATCTTGATGAATCTGAAGATTATCTTCCTTTACCTAGAAGGTGTTCTAAGAATTCGGAGTTTCTAGATCTTGATGATGAAATTGATGAAAGTGGGATTGAAATAAATAAAAACCGTGATGTTGCTAAACCCACTATTCTTGATCTCAAGGAATTTAATTATGAGAATTGCTCTTTGATTGGTTGTATTTCCTTGTTGCAATCCGTGCTAGAATCTCCTCATGCTTGTAGTCAAAATAAGGCCTTTACCGAACATATTGTTGATACTTTGATGCAATCTTATGAAGAAAAACTTGAGTTGAAAGTTTCTATCCCTAGAAAACTCTATGATGAGTGGGAACCTACTATTAAAATTAAAATCAAAGATTTTGAGTTTCATGCTTTATGTGATTTGGGTGCTAGTGTCTCTATTATTCCCAAAACTTTATGTGATTTGCTAGATTTCCGTGATTTTGATGATTGCTCTCTAAACATGCATCTTGCGGATTCTACTATTAAAAAGCCTATGGGAAGAATTAATGATGTTCTTATTGTTGTAAACAGGAATTATGTGCCCGTAGATTTTATTGTTCTTGATATAGATTGCAATCCTTCATGTCCTATTATTCTTGGTAGACCTTTCCTTAGAACGATTGGTGCAATTATTGATATGAAGGAAGGGAATATTAGATTCCAATTTCCCTTAAAGAAAGGTACGGAACACTTCCCTAGAAAGAAAATAAAATTACCATATGAATCTGTCATGAGAGCCACTTATGGATTGCCTACCAAAGATGGCAATACCTAGATTTATCCTCGCTTTTATGCCTAGCTAGGGGCGTTAAACGATAGCGCTTGTTGGGAGGCACCCAATTTTATTTTGTGTTTTTTGTTTTTCTTCTGTTTAGGCATAAATAATCCATATAGCCTCTGTTTAGATGTGGTTTTGTCTTTTAATTAGTGTTTGTGCCAAGTAGTACCTATAGGATAACCTACGATGATAGTTGATTTGATTCTGCTGAAAAAACAGAAACTTTGCATGCACGAATATAATTTTATTAGCTCACAGGAACGTGATTTTGCTGCTGATCAATAAACAAATTTTCCAGGACTTCCTATTTTGGTAGAATTTTTAGAGTTCCAGAAGTTTGCATTAGTTACAGATTGCTACAGACTATTCTGTTTTTGACAGATTCTGTTTTTTGTGTGTTGTTTGCTTATTTTGATGAATCTATGGCTAGTAAAATAGTTTATAAACCATAGAGAAGTTGGAATACAGTAGGTTTAACACCAATATAAATAAAGAATGAGTTCATTACAGTACCTTGAAGTAGTCTTTTGTTTTCTTTCTCTAACGGAGCTCACGAGATTTCTGTTGAGTTTTGTGTTGTGAAGTTTTCAAGTTTTGGGTGAATTATTTTGATGGATTATGGAACAAGGAGTGGCAAGAGCCTAAGCTTGGGGATGCCCATGGCACCCCCAAGATAATCCAAGGACACCAAAAAGTCAAAGCTTGGGGATGCCCCGGAAGGCATCCCCTCTTTCGTCCACTTCCATCGGTAATTTACTTGGAGCTATATTTTTATTCACCAACATGATATGTGTTTTGCTTGGAGCGTCTTGTATTATTTGTGTCTTTGCTTGTTAGTCTAACACAATCATACTTGCTGTGCACGTCTTTTGAGAGAGCCATACATGAATTGGAATTTGTTAGAATACTCTATATGCTTCACTTATATGTTTTGAGCTTGATAGTTTTGCTCGTAGTGCTTCACTTATATCTTTTGAGCGTGATAATTTTTGCTCTAGTGCTTCACTTAGATATTTTAGAGCACGGTGGTGGATTTGTTTCAAAGAAACTATTGATCTCTCATGCTTCACTTAGATTATTTTGAGAGTCTTTAATAGCATGGTAATTTGCTTAATGTTAATATACTTGGTGTTCAAGATATGTGAAACTTTTTTTGAGTGAATTGAATACTAAGATAAGTTTGATGCTTGATAATTGTTTTGAGATATGGAGGTGATAATATCAAAGTCGTGCTAGGTGGGTGATTATGAATTTGAGAAATACTTGTGTTGAAGTTTGCATGCACGTATGGTTAAAGTTATGTAACAAATTTGAAACATGAAGTGTACCTGGCTTGTGCATCCTTATGAGTGGCGGTCGGGGACGAGCGATGGTATTTTCCTACCAATCTATCCCCCTTGGAGCATGTGCGTAGTACTTGAATTTTTGATGACTTCTAAATTTTTGCAATAAGTATAAGAGTTATTTTGACTAATGTTGAGTCCATGGATTATATGCACTCTCACCTTTCTGCCATTGCTAGCCTCTTCGGTACCGTGCATTGCCCATTCTCACCTTGAGAGTTGGTGCAAAATTCGGCGGTGCATCCAAACCCCGTGATACGATACGCTCTATCACACATAAAGCTCCTTATATCTTCCTCAAAATAGCCACCATACCTACCTATTATGGCATTTCTATAGCCATTCTGGGATATATTGCCATGCAACTTCCATCATCATCATCATCATGACATACATTGCTTTCGTCATATTGCCATTGCATGATCATGTAGTTGACATCGTATTTGTGGCTGAGGGAGTCCTGGACTAGGGGGTGTCCGGATAGCCGAACTATCATCATCGGCCGGACTCCAAGACTATGAAGATACAAGATTGAAGACTTCGTCCCGTGTCCGGATGGGACTTCTCTTGGCGTGGAAGGCAAGCTTGGCGATACGGATATGTAGATCTCCTACCATTGTAACCGACTTTGTGTAACCCTAGCCCTCTCCGGTGTCTATATAAACCGGATGCTTTTAGTCCGTGGGACGAACAACAATCATACCATAGGCTAGCTTCTAGGGTTTAGCCTCCTTGATCTCGTGGTAGATCTACTCTTGTAATACCCACATCATCAATATCAATCAAGCAGGACGTAGGGTTTTACCTCCATCAAGAGGGCCCGAACCTGGGTAAAACATCATGTCCCTTGTCTCCTGTTACCATCCGCCTAGACGCACAGTTCAGGACCCCCTACCCGAGATCCGCCGGTTTTGACACCGACATTGGTGCTTTCATTGAGAGTTCCTCTGTGTCATCACCGATAGGCTCAATGGCTTCTTCGATCATCAACAACGACGCAGTCCAGGGTGAGACTTTTCTCCCCGTACAGGTCTTCGTATTCGTCGGCTTTGCACTGCGGGCCAATTCGCTTGGCCATCTGGAGCAGATCGAAAGCTACGCCCCTGGCCGTCAGGTCAGATTTGGAAGTTTGAACTTCACGGCTGACATCTGCGAGGACTTGATCTTCGATGGATTCGAGCCACAGCCGAGCGCGCCGCACTGTCACGATGGGCATGATTTAGCTCTGTAGCCGGACAGTGCCCTGGAGGCCGCACACGAGTCCGCTCCGACCCTCAATTCGGAGCCGGCTACACAGATCGAGGATGGGTGGCTAGACACCGCCTCAGGGGCTGCATCCTCTACGGCGATGGAGCCGAATACTGACCTTGTCCCTCGTGAAGCTCGTGACTCCGAGGTGCCGGACTCCTCGCCGGACTCCGAACCTCCCGCGCCCCCTCCAATCGAACCCGATTGGGCACCGATCATGGAGTTCACCGCTGTGGACATCTTTCAACACTCACCTTTCGGCGACATCTTGAGTTTGCTAAAGTATCTCTCATTATCAGGAGAGCCCTGGCCGGACTGCGGTCGGGACGGTTGGGATGCGGACGACGAAGAAATTCAAAGCCCACCCACCACCCACTTAGTAGCCACTGTCGACGATCTAACCGACATGATAGACTTCGATTCCGAAGACATCGACGGTATGGACGACGATGCCGGAGACGACCAAGAACCAGCGCCTACTGGGCACTGGAAAGCCACCTCATCATATGACATATACATGGTGGATATCCCAAAGGATGGGAATGATGAAGGAACAGCGGAGCATGACCCCTCCAAGAAACAGCCCAAGCGCCGGCATCAGCGGCGCCGCTCTAAATCCCGCCACAGCAAGAATGGAGATTTCGGCACCGGAGATAATAATACCCCAGACAGTGCCGAAGACAACCCCCTCCAGCAAGATTCAGCACAGGAGGATGGAGACGCCAGCCCTCATGAGAGAGCGGCAGACGAAGAGGTAGAGGATTACATGCCTCCCTCCGGAGACGAGGCAAGCCTCGACGACGACGAATTCGTCGTGCCTGAGGATCCCGTCGAACAAGAGCATTTTAAACGCAGGCTTATGGCCACGGCAAACAGCCTCAAGAAAAGCAGCAACAGCTTAGAGCTGATCAAGATCTGCTAGCCGACAGATGGACTGAAGTCCTTGCGGCCGAAGAGCATGAGCTCGAACGCCCCTCCAAAGCTACCCCAAACGCAAGCTGCTCCCCCGATTAGAGGAGGAGGCATACAAACCTGCATCACCAGCGCACGATACGCCTGACCGACCACCCCGTGGCCGCGACAGAGAGGCCTCTAGGCCCTCCACTAGAACCATACCCCGGCATCGCTCGAAAAGCACAAGACCATAGGGGAACGCTCTGGACTTGCAAGATATATTGGAGGATAAGGCAAGACAATCAAGATCGATCTACGGATCGCGTGGGCGCCCCATGATACGTGACGACAACCGTCGCGCCAGACACAGCAAGTCCGGCCGGGCCGAACACGGTAGACAAAGCTCTTTTGAGCTTCGTCGTGACATAGAACAATACAGAGGCGCCGCACACACAGTATGCTTCACAGATGAAGTAACGGATCATCAAATCCACGAAGGGTTTGAACCCGTGAATATTGAATCTTATGATGGCACAACAGACCCCACGGTATCGAAGACTATCTCCTTCATATCCACATGGCCCACGGTGATGATCTTCACGCCATCAAATACCTCCCACTCAAGCTTAAAGGACCAGCTCGGCATTGGCTTAATAGCTTGCCAGCAGGATTAATTGGGAGTTGGGAGGACTTGGAAGCCACATTCCTTGATAACTTCCAGGGCACGTATGTGCGACCACCAGACGCTGACGACCTAAGCCATATAATTCAGCAGCCAGACGAATCGGCCAGACAATTCTGGACACGGTTCTTAACTAAGAAAAATCAAATCGTCGACTGTCCGGATGCGGAGGCCCTCGCGGCCTTCAAACATAACATCCGCGAAGAGTGGCTTGCCCGGCACTGGGACAGGAAAAGCCGAAATCCATGGCAGCCCTCACATCACTCATGACCCGCTTCTGCGCGGGAGAGGACAGCTGGCTAGCCCGCAACAACAACCTCAGCAAAAATTCTGGCAGTCCGGATATCAAGGACCGCAATGGCAGGTCGCGTCGCAACAAGAGCAAACACCGCATTAACGGCGACAATAATGAGGATACGGCAGTCAATGCCGGATTCAGAGGCTCTAAACCCGGTCAGCGGAAAAAGCCATTCAAGAGAACTACTCCGGGTCCGTCCAATTTGGACCGAATACTCGATCGCTCGTGCCAGATACACGGCACCCCCGAAAAGCCAGCTAACCACACCAACAGGGACTGTTGGGTATTCAAGCAGGCAGGCAAGCTAATTGCCGAAAACAACGACAAGGGGCTGCATAGCGATGACGAGGAAGAGACTCGACCGCCGAAAATAGAGGACAGAAGGGTTTCCCCGCACAAGTGCCGATGGTGAACATGATATACGCAACCCACATACCCAAAAGGGAGCGGAAGCGTGCACTCAGGGATGTATACGCGATGGAGCCAGTCGCCCCGAAGTTCAACCCATGGTCCTCCTGCCTGATCACTTTTGATTGAAGGGACCACCCCACCAGCATCTGCCATGGCGGATTTGCCGCATTGGTTTTAGACCCAATCGTCGATGGATTTCACCTCACCAGAGTCCTGATGGACGGCGGCGGCAGCCTGAACCTGCTTTATCAGGATACAGTGCGCAAAATGGGCATAGACCCCTTAAGGATTAAACCTACAAAGACGACCTCTAAAGGCGTCATACCAGGTGTAGAGGCCAATTGTACAGGCTCAGTTACACTGGAAGTGGTCTCCGGATCCCCGGATAACTTCTGAAGCGATAAGTTAATCTTCGACATAGTTCCGTTCCGCAGCGGCTATCATGCCCTGCTCCGACGTACCGCGTTTGCAAAGTTCAACACGGTGCCGCACTACGCATACCTTAAGCTCAAGATGCCAGGCCCTGGAGGAGTCATCACGGTCAACGGAAACACTGAACGCTCTCTCCGAACGGAGGAACATACAGCGGCTCTCGCGGCAGAAGTACAGTGCAGCCTCTTAAGGCAATTCTCGAGTCCGGCCATTAAGCGACCGGACACGGCTAAACGCGCCCAGAGTAACCTACAACAAGACCACCTGGCACGTTCCGAGCATGCGTAGCAATGCGGCCCCAACCCCAGCCCCTGCAAAATTGCAAGACTGGTCCTTCGCGTACATCATTACACTCTGGAGATACCATGGGCATAGGGGGAGGGGCACGACCACGATAGGCCCAAAATGCGGCTTAACCACACCAGGGGCTCTCAAGTGTGTCGTTCTTTTTTTCTCTTTTTCTTTTTATTACCCACAGGACTCCGTTCGTCAGAGGCCCTGTCCGGCAGTAGACCTGCCGAACTCACGATGCAACAGCCAGGGAAGGAGAAAAGCTACGACGAATATCCAGGTGGTCTCCATTACGAGCATTAAATCTGTTTTATACACCATTCCGCAGCCTACCCCTAGAGGGGGACATGTTTAATAGTCTCATCCCTTGCTTATCGCACTATTTGTATCGTTCTGCATTCACAACAGTATTTCTTGAATAAACAATGCATCACCTTTTTGCTTATAATTGCATTTCTTTCTCATGCATATGTTCACTTATGACATGTTGCATCCGTACACTTTGGTACGGCTAAATACACCAGGGGCTTATGTTTCCCACATCATGGTGTGATAAGTCCGAACACTTTCACAAGTGCGGCACCTCGAACTTATAGCATTATATGCATCGGCTCCGAATCATGTCTTGGGTCAATAGTTGGGTTTGCCCGGCTCCCATGTTTTGGTACCTTACGTTCCGTTGTATCGGCTAAGGTAGCACTGGGAGAACCACTGCGATTGCGCCCCAGTTGAGCTGGGCGAGCGCCTCAGTGGAGAAAGCTAAAACTGACTGTCATGATGAGGCGAGAGCTGGTCGCTGTTCGAGAGGTTTTTTTCGAGTCCCTAAAGACTTATGCCGCTTAGGGCGAGGAACCGGCTTTGTCCGGCCCAGGCGTGGATAGCGCCCCAAATTCGGCCTTCCGAACACTAGGGGCTTCGCCAAAATTTAAAATTATAGAATTCTATGGATAAGTGAGAGTGTTCAAGCATTATAAGTCCGGTTGCCTTGTTTGTTGTGTTGAGCGCAACCATAGATGGACCCAAAAATGGGAACAAGAGTGCTCAAATTTATCCCGAACACCCAAGCACTCGTGGCATGGGGGCTGAAGCCGACGACTTGCCATCTCTCAGATTTGATAAACGGCTGCACAGAAGGTAATATTTTAAATTAATAAGCGTTGCTTAGCGCATATGAACAAAGTTTTCAGCGCACAGGATAACAAAATGCAAGTCTACTCAAATATTGCATCTTTGGAGCACTCACCCGCAATAATGCGGGCACCCTTCAGGACACTCTTATAATACATCTCGGGTGTGCGATACTCCTTGCCCGGCGGTGGCGCGTCCGTCACAAGCTTCTCAGCATCCATCTTGCCCCATTGCACCTTTGCACGGGCAAGGGCCCGACGGGCACCTTCAATACAGGCGGAGTGCTTGATGACTTCAACCCATGGACATGCATCCACCAGCCGCCGCACCAGGCCGAAGTAGCTCCCAGGCAAGGCCTCCTTGGGCCACAACCGAATTATGAGGCCCTTCATGGCCTGTTCAGCCACCTTGTGGAGCTCGACCAGCTGCTTCAGCTGGTCGCTCAGGGGCACCGGATGTCCGGCCTCAGCATACTGAGACCAGAATACCTTCTCCGTCGAGCTCCCCTCCTCGGCCCTATAGAAAGTGGCAGCATCGGACACGCTGCGGGGCAGATCTGCGAACGCTCCTGGAGAGCTCCGAATTCGGGTAAGTGATAGGTAATTCACACTCACATGGTTACTTTGCATGAAAAATGCCTTACCCGCCGCAATTTTCTTCAACGCCTCGATTTCCTGGAGGGCCTTGTAGGCTTCGGCCTTAGCGGCTTTGGCACTCTCAAGAGCCGATGCAAGCTCGGACTCTCGAGTCTTTGAGTCGCGCTCCAAACTCTCATGTTTTTCCACGAGAGCCTGGAGCTCTTGCTGTACCTCCGCCACCCGCGCCTCCTGCTTCTCTCGCTCGGTGCGCTCCGCGGCCGCATTACGTTCAGCCGCGGACACCGCCTCCTTCAGGGTCGCCACCTCGTTCGTGGCCCCTGCAATACCCACGTTATCCTTGTCATTCTTCTTGCAACCAAATCCTTTTCTGTAAGGTACAATTTTAATAAGGTGTTACTCACCTTCGTTGTCCTCGAGCTGCTTCTTGGCACGGCCGAGCTCGTTCTCGGACCGCTCGAGGCTTTGCTTCAAAGTATTGACCTCCGCAGTCAGTGCGGTAGAGGTCAGCAGCACAGCCTGCAATCCCATATTGACATGTTTTTTATGACTCCTGCGTATATCTTTTTCGATCCTCAGTCCGGCTTTTCTTTTCGAACACCGAACCAAGCATCAGGGGCTACTGTCTATGCGGTACTATTTTACATATATCAAAATTATTACTTCAAAACCTGTTAGATGGCTACTGCAGGCTTCGGTCAGCCCGCTCTTGGCGAGCTGAACCTTCTAAATCACCACACTCATGACGGTGCGGTGTTCCTCTTTGATGGAAGCACCGTTGAGCGCCTCTAGCAAGCTATCCGGCGCCTCCGGTTGGACGGAGGCCGCCGGTGTCACGGTCTTGCCCTTCTTACGAAGGGGCCGCCCGCCGAACTCCGGAGCCACGACAGGTTCCGGTGCAAAGTCCGGGAGGTTGCCCTGCGGCACCTTCGGGGCCTCCTCCTCCTGGCAGGTCCCTTCCTGGGATCCCACCTCGGCATCGTCCGCATCACAGGGGGTGGAGGCAGTCGGAAGGGAATCCATATCCGACGCACCCAAGGACCCACTCGACGAAGCGGGAAGATCATCCTTGGGCGGACTGCAGGGTTGTATGCGGCATTAGAAAGACACCATGTGGCGAAAAGAAAAATCATGAAGTTATTCAGGAGTCCGGATACTTACGATATCGCCAAGGGCTTGGCCCTTGAAGGCCAATCCTCGTCGTCGTCGCTGGCGTTGGCAGAGCAGTCCGTGGGAAGAGTCCTTCCCTTCTTGGACCCTTCGGCCTCCCTCGTTGGGGAGGCCTTCCTTTTCTTCCCTCCCCCCGCTGGGGGAGAGGCCTCTTTCTTCTTCTCCTCGCCTTCGTGGGAGGAGTCCGCCTCGGAGCCATCGTCCGATGACACCTGAAAACGGGAACTCTTTTGAGTGCCCGTGGCCTTCTTCTTGGCCTTCTTCTCCGGCCCCACGTGGGGTGCCGGAACCAGCAGCCCTGTTAAGTAGGCGTCCGCTGGGTCTTCTGGCAAAGGGGCCGGACAGTTAGTCCGCTCGGCCCTCTTCAGCCAGTCATGTCAAAGGAGATGGAGTTTAGATCCCGCATAGAGTCAAACTATGGAAAACGAGTGTCCCGTAAAGGGTAAAATTGCTTACCTCGCTAGCCGGACGTTGCGAGCTGAATCCGCGATCTTCGGTAGCCAATGCGGGAGCCTCTACGCCCTTAAACAGCACCCTCTAGGCCTCTTCGTACGTAGTGTCGAAGAGCCCGCTCAAAGTCTGGTGCTACACCGGATCAAACTCCCACATATTGAAGTCCCGTTGTTGGCACGGGAGAATCCGGCAGATGAGCATGACCTGGACTACGTTGACAAGCTTGAGCTTCTTGTTCACTAGCTTTTGGATGCAGGCTTGAAGTCCGGTCAGCTCCTCCGAATCACCCCATGTCGGGCCACTCTCTTTCTAGGAGGTGAGCCATATGGGGATGCCAGATCTAAATTCGGGGGCCGCTGCCCATTCAGGGTCACGCGGCTCGGTGATGTAGAACCACCCCGATTGCCACCCCTTAATGGTTTCCACGAAGGTGCCCTCGAGCCAAGTAACGTTGGGCAACTTGCCCACCATGGCTCCTCCGCACTCCGCTTGGCTGCCCTTCACAACCTTCAGCTTGACACTGAAGGTCTTGAGCCACAAGCCGAAGTGGGGCTGGATGCAGAGGAAGGCCTCACACACGACGATAAACGCCGAGATGTTGAGGATGAAATTCGGGGCTAGATCATGGAAATCCAGGCCATAGTAGAACAGGAGCCCCCGAAGAAAGGGATGGAGTGGGAAGCCCAGTCCGTGGAGGAAATGGGAAAGGAATACTACCCTCTCATGGGGCCTGGGGGTGGGGACGAGCTCCCCCTCGTCGGGGAGCCGGTGCGTGATGTCGCTGGACAGATATCCGGCGCTACGCAGCTTCTTGATGTGCCCCTCCATAACGGAGGAGGCAATCCACTTGCCTCCCGCTCTGGACATAGTTGGAGAAGGTTGAGGTGAGATGTGCGGACTTGGGCGCTGGAGCTCGAGTTCGCGGAGATGGATAAGCAAAGGAGGACGAGGCGTAGGTAAAAGGGTTGGATCTTTATCCCCTTATATGGGCGGACGAAACCATACGTCCCCATCGGCCTGATAAAATTCGCTTATCTCCCAAGCGCCGCAATCAATGGCGCAGTTGGGTTACCCACGTCCGTATTGATGGGAATCCCGGAATAAGGGGAACACGATCTCTGCTTCAACAAGACATGCCAAGGAAACCGCTTCGCTAAACGCGCTGAGGTGGTACGTTAAAAACAATTCGAGTAAAGGCTTGGTAGTGGTGTGACGTGACGCCACAAAATATTTCAGTAGGTTGGACTTGTGTAAATATTATTCTCTCTACGGTGGTATGTGGAATTTATTTTGCAGAGCCGGACTCTATCCTGGTGTTCACAATCTTCTATAAATTATTCGGAGGAGGAACCCTCCTTGCAATGTCGAAGACAATATGCGTGCTGGACTCGTCGTCACTGAAGCCTAGTTCAGGGGCTACTGAGGGAGTCCTGGACTAGGGGGTGTCCGGATAGCCGAACTATCATCATCGGCCGGACTCCAAGACTATGAAGATACAAGATTGAAGACTTCATCCCGTGTCCGGATGGGACTTTCCTTGGCGTGGAAGGAAAGCTTGGCGATACGGATATGTAGATCTCCTACCATTATAACCAACTCTGTGTAACCCTAGCCCTCTCCGGTGTCTATATAAACCGGATGGTTTTAGTCCATAGGACGAACAACAATCATACCATAGGCTAGCTTCTAGGGTTTAGCCTCCTTGATCTCGTGGTAGATCTACTCTTGTAATACCCACATCACCAATGTCAATCAAGCAGGACGTAGGGTTTTACCTCCATCAAGAGGGCCCGAACCTGGGTAATACATCGTGTCCCTTGTCTCCTGTTACCATCCGCCTAGACGCACAGTTCGGGACCCCCTACCCGAGATCCGCCGGTTTTGACACCGACAGTGGCAAAGCCACCATGCATTATTTTTCAAACATGTCACTCTTAATTTATTGCACCATCCCGGTACACCGCCGGAGGCATTCATATAGAGTCATATCTTGTTCTAAGTTTTGAGTTGTAATCCTTGTGTTGTAATCAATAGAAGTGTGATGATCATCATTATTAGAGCATTGCCCAAATAAAAAAAGGAGAAAGGCCAAAAAAAAGAAAGGCCAAAAAAAGGGCAATGCTACTATCTCTTTTTCCACACTTGTGCTTCAAAGTAGCACCTTGTTCTTCATGTAGTGAGTCTCATATATTGTGCTTCAAAGTAGCACCATGCTTTTCATGTAGATAGTCTCATATGTTATCACTTTCATATACTAGTGGGGATTTTTCATTATAGAAATTGGCTTGTATATTCCTACAATGGGCTTCCTCAAATGCCCTAGGTCTTCATGAGCAAGCAAGTTGGATGCACACCCACTACTTTTCTTTTGTTGAGCATTCATAACTCTAGTGCATCCATTGCATGGCAATCCCTACTCCTCATGTTGACATCAATTGATGGGCATCTCCATAGCCCGTTGATTATCCCCGTCAATGTGATACTGAGGGAGTCCTGGATTAGGGGGTGTCCGGATGGCCGGACTATGACCTTTGGCCGGACTCCCGGACTATGAAGATACAAGATTGAAGACTCCGTTCCGTGTCCGGATAGGGACTTTCCTTGGCGTGGAAGGCAAGCTTGGCGATACGATATGAAGATCTCCTCCCATTGTAACCGACTCTGTGTAACCCTAGCCCTCTCCGGTGTCTATATAAACCGGAGAGGTTTAGTCCGTAGGACGAACAACAATCATACTATAGGCTAGCTTCTAGGGTTTAGCCTCTCTGATCTCGTGGTAGATCAACTCTTGTAATACCCAGACCATCAATATTAATCAAGCAGGAGTAGGTTTTTACCTCCATCGAGAGGGCCCGAACCTGGGTAAAAACATCGTGTCCCTTGTCTCCTGTTACCATCCGCCTAGATGCACAGTTCGGGACCCCCTACCCGAGATCCGCCGGTTTTGACACCGACATTGGTGCTTTCATTGAGAGTTCCTCTGTGTCGTCGCCTTTAGGCCCGATGGCTTCTTCGATCATCAACCACGACGTGGTCTAGGGTGAGACTTTTCTCCCCGGACAGATCTTCGTATTCGGCGGCTTCGCACTGCGGGCCAACTTGCTTGGCTATCTGGAGCAGATCGAAAGCTACGCCCCTGGCCATCAGGTCACTTTTGGAAATTTAAACTACACGGCCGACATTCAAGGGGACTTGATCTTCGACGGATTCGAGCCACAGCCGAGCACGCCGCACTGTCTCGATGGGCATGATCTAGCTCTGCCGCTGGACAGCGCCCAGAGTGCCACTCGGGAGTCCGCTCCGACATTAGCTCGGAGCCGACTGCGCTAACCAGGGACGGACGGTTGGACGCCGCCCCAGGAGCCGCAATCTCTACGGCAATAGAGCTGAATACCAGCCTAGTCCTTTGCAAGGCCCGTGACTCCAAGGTGCCGGACTCCGTTCCGGACTCCGAATCTTCCGCACCCCTTCCGATCTAACCCGATTGGGCTCCAATCATGGAGTTCACCGCCGCGGACATCTTTTAGCACTCGCCCTTTGGCGATATCCCGAACTCCCTAAAGTCTCTCTCTTTGTCAGGAGAGCCCTGGCCGGACTATGGTCAGCAGGATTGGGACACGGACGACGAAGAAATTTGAAACCCACCCACCACCCACTTTGTAGACACTGTCGACGATACAACCGACATGCTCAACTTTGACTCCGAAGACATCGATGGTATGGATGCCGATGAAGGAGATGAACAAGAACCAGCAGCTATAGGGAACAGGAAAGCCACCTCATTACACGATGTATCCATGGTGGACACACCCAAAAGGGATAACGGCGAGGATCAAAAGGGCGCAAACAGGGACCGTTCCCTCGAAAAACAGTCAAAGCAGCGACGCAAGCGCCACGCAAAGCCCCACCACGACAAAGACCCAGCCATAGAGTAGGGCGAATCAAAGGAAGACGAACACGCCATCGAGCAACTGTCCAAACAGGGCGGATAATCAGAACAACCCATCCCCGGAAAAGATAATAGTCCGAACGATCTCACACCGGACAAATTGCTGGAGCATCAGAACCTCCACCAAAGGCTCATCGCTGGCACACGTAGCCTGAAAAAGCAGAAGCGGAGGCTCAAAACAGCGGAAGATGCACTCATAATCAGATGGGGCAAAGTACTCAATACCGCACACAAGTACGGCAATAGTCGTCACAAAACTGCTATCCTAAGCGGAAACTACTACCAGAATTTGATGAAGAGGCCATAAAGCCCCCACAAACAAAAAACAAGGAAGCCACAAGGTCGGATAGACGACCCAACGATAGATCTATAGCGACAAAGGGCGCCGCACTCAATACGGCGCACGATCGGCCTAAGGATTCGCATCAAACAACCGGCCCAACCAGATCCATCTACGGGCCAAGAAAGCAAGCTCAAGTGAGCAATCCAATGCAGAAAATACCCGAACATCGCGGCACACCCACATACAGGGGCGCCGCACATCCCCTATGTTTTACCGATGAGGTGCTGGATCATGAATTTCCAGTGGGATTCAAGCCCGTGAACATAGAAGCATACGACTGAACAACAGACCCCGGAGTCTGGATCGAGGATTATATCCTCCACATACACATGGCCAGAGGAGATGACCTCCACGCCATCAAATACTTACCCCTTAAGCTCAAAGGGCCAGCCCGGCACTGGCTTAAAAGCCTTCCAGAAAACACCATGGGAAGTTGGGAAGCGCTCGCGGTGGCTTTCCAGGCAAATTTTCAAGGGACCTATGTCCGACCTTCGGACGCAGATGATCTGAGTCATATAACTCAGCAACCCGGAGAGTCAGCCCGGAAACTCTAGAACAGATTCCTCACTAAAAAGAATCAGATAGTCGACTGTCCGGACGCTGAGGCCCTAGCAGCTTTCAAGCATAGCGTCCGAGACGAATGGCTCGCCAGACACCTCGGCCAAGAAAAGCCAAGAATGATGGCCGCATTAACAAGCCTCATGACCCGCTTTTGCGCAGGAGAGGATAGCTGGTTGGCAAGAAGCAGCACCAGCGACCCGAGTACATCCGAACCCCGAGATGGAAACGGGAAACCGCGCCGTAACAAAGAACAGCGCCGAATCAAGGATAACAGCCCAATGAGCATGGCAGTCAATGCCGGATTCAAAAGCTCTCAGCAAAATCCACCGCCCAAAGATGACAGGGACGAGCTGTCCAAGTCAACAAAATCCTGGACAAAATATGTCAAATCCACAGCACCCCCGGGAGACCTGCAAATCATACCCACAGAGATTGTTGGGTTTTCAAGCAGTCCGGCAAACTTAACGCCGAACACAAGGGGCTCGACACACCAAGCGAGGATGACGACGCACCTCACAAGCAGAACACCGGACAACAAAAGAAGTTCCCACAAGAAGTCAAAACAGTAAATTCACTTCATATGACAAAAGGGAAAAACAGAACGGCGCTTATAAAGACACGTGCCACATGGCCAGCCCCAGAGGAGAACCGCCACTGGATGTTACAACCAATCACCTTTGATCATCGGGATTACTCCAAAGGAGCCCAGAACGCAGGCTGGACTGCCTTGGTCTTGAATCCGGTTATAATTTACACGAGTCCTCATGGACGGCGGCAGTGACTTAAACCTATTATATCAGGACACAATTGACAAACTAGGGGTAAACCCAGCGCTAATCCGCCGTGGCAAAACT
This sequence comes from Triticum dicoccoides, assembly GCF_002162155.2. Lineage (NCBI taxonomy): Eukaryota > Viridiplantae > Streptophyta > Magnoliopsida > Poales > Poaceae > Triticum > Triticum dicoccoides. Next base: position 787,561,080 of record NC_041382.1, read on the forward strand.
TCCTTTCGAGGAGCCACACCGGGTCCAGATACCCAGAGTATGGGTTCCCTTTTGTTAGAAGTCAAGTTCGGCTCACCCGGCAACTTCCATAGCGAAAAGCTAACCTCCCACCTCACCCCATTTGTAAGTCGCTATCAATCGCTACTGGGACGTGAAGCTTTCACCCGCTTTAAGCAATACCGCATTACGCATCCCTAACACTTAAAATGCCCGGCCCACGAGGCATCATCCCGCTTTAAGGGTGCGGCCGCCTGGATAGCCGCACACTAATCTAGCCCTACTATTCCGGACACGGCTGGACAAGTCCGGCGTCAACACACATGGACTTAATAGCCGCATAACCCTATACAAGGGGCTCCGCGTGTTTACGCTAGGAGACAATGCGGCTTCCTTCTTGCTCCAACTATGTTTTGTTCATTCTAATATAGATTTCTCGCATGACTATTTACTAAAGTTCCCCTTTTTCGCAGACGAACACTGTGCTACGCCCGTCCAGGATACGACACAATGGAGACACAGGCGCAGACGTGCAGTAGGGACCCGTTCCAAGGATTCGTTTCAGATTAAGACCCTACGTAAACCTTTTTTACTGTCTCTTGTTGAAAACATCCCCCGGTTTTCTCCATAACCGAGGAGGAGGCTGGCGTTTTGGCATATGGCCACGCCAGAATTTTGCGCGTACCTGGACACCAGGGGCTTTTTTATCGAGGGCTCTGTTTCAGCCTGTCTTCATAAAGACCGAATACCTTAGGGAGTGTTCGGCGTCGCGAATTAGGCCTTATATGCATCAGCTCCAAATCATGTCTTTGGCCAAATATTGGGTTTGCCCGGCTCCTGTGTTTTGCTGCCTTACGTTCCATTATATCGGCAACGCGGCACCAGGAGAACTACTGCGATTGTGCCCTGGTTCGGCCAGGCGAGACCTTAGTAGAGAAAGCCGAAAACTGACTGTCATGATATAGCGAGAGACTGGTCAACCACTCGATGAATCTCGGAATCTCTAGGATTCCCCCGCATTAACGAAGGACCACTTCCCGGTCAGGCACACACGCGCCCCGGATTCGGGAGAGTGCGGTGCCTCCAGGGGCTATTGAGTAGCCCCAATGTCAAACTCCTATGGCTAAGTGAAAGTGATAAAGCATTATAGTCCGGTTGCCTCGTTCGCCGCGCTATCACCTCCTTTGTAGGACCAAGACATTGGATTAAGTGTGAAAAAGCACATTTTTTGCGAACACCCCCACATTATATGCGTGGGGCTGAAGCCAACGACTGCCATATTTCAGGTTATATACACATATATATTAACGGCCGCACAGGAGGTGTTATAATTTTTGCAAGCACAAGTATAAAAAGCTTTTATATTCCATCAAAATATTTCTTTTACAATAGCACCTGCTATTCGAACAAAACATCCTTCGAGCACTGCGCTTCTATTAAACGAGCGCCCGGAAGAACTTCCTCAAGGTAGTGCTTGGCAGACACCCGGCCTTCGTCCGGATCCTGGGATGCGACAATACTGGCCTGCATATCCGCCCAGTATGTGTTGACACGGGCAAGAGCCATTTGTGCACCCTCTATACACATCGACCTCTTCATTGCATCGACGTGCGGCACAGAACCAAGGAACTGCTGCACCAATCCAAAGTAACTTTTCGACTCTGACTCCCCCAGCCACAAACGACTCGCGACATACTTCATGGCGAGTCCGGATAACCTGTTCAGCTCCGCAAAGGCGTCCAAACGGTCAGGTACCCAAAGTGGGCGCTCTGGCTTGTGGAATTGTGACCAAAATAGTTCTTCCAACTTATAGTCGCCTCGACCTCGGAAGTGTTCGGTTGCGTCCGCCGCACTCGCTGCCACATCCAGATAAGTGTTTTCCACACTCCACTGCCGGTCTAACGGAGCATACCTAGGATCCCCGAACTTCATCCGCAGCATATAGGGCTTTCCATCCGTGATATCTCCGGCCTGACGCAGCTCCTCCTTCATAGCTCTCATCGCAGAGCGAGCATCCTTGGCCTCGGCAGTGATCTTCTCAAGGTCCTTCTGAGCCGCCCATTCTTCTTGTTCGAGAAATTTACAGCGGTCGGCAGCATCGTTCAATTTTACAGCCATCTCGGCTATTGCCTTCTTATTCTGGCAGTGAGCAGCCTGTTCGGCTTTCAGCTCTTCAGTCGCTTTAACGGCAGCCGCATCACTTTTTCTTGCTTGCTCCTTGGCTCGGGCAAGTTCTGCCTGAAGATTCTCCACGGAAGCAACACTATCTGCAATAAGCATATATATTGTAAGAAACAAGCACCGAACTCCTCTTATCAGATATCTGTGGAGCATACCTTGTGCCTCGTCTAGCCGCTTATTTACAAGCGCAATGTCGGCATCTGCCACGTCCAGTTGCCGCTTTAACTCGGCAGATTCATCAGTCCGGCTAGCCATCGAACTCCTCGCCACCTTCATAAAAAGGTAACATTTTATACCTGGGATTTTGATCCTCTGTGTGCCATCAATCTTGACGACACACAGAGTCTCAGGGGCTACTATTTATACAGGGCGCATTCTATGCGGCTCTACCAATAGGTACACCTTTTCACGTACCCGAAAGCCTGTCAGTAAACTCCTGGCGGCCTCGTACAATCCGCTTTCCGCGGATGCAATCCTTCCTATCACCGTGTTCATCAACATACGGTGTTCTTCTGAGACGGATGCATGCCCAAGCAGATCCCTCAGCCTCTCCAACCGCGCACCAGAGGGCACCGGACTAGCCCTATGACCTTTTTCAGGATCCGGACTTGGAGAAACCCACCGGGACGACACCTCGGGGTCGCCTGCCTCGTAAGTCGGTGCAGCTTGGGGGGGTGTTTCGCTCTCTATCATCTCCGGACGGAGGTCCCCTGAAGACGAGCTCTGCTGAGAAGGGTTGAGATCCGAACTGCAAGGTAATATTTCAGATATCTTCCTCAGAAATGAAACAGGGATGCCACTAATTTTTGAGCCCCTCTCTTTACTTACGGCTCGGAGGAAAGTTGATCCCTTTCTTCCCCCGTTTCGACAAAGATTTCTTCCCCGGCGCCGGATCCTCTGACAAAGATTTCTTCCCCCGTTTCGAGGCAATCCTTTTCTTTCCCAGGTTGGGGGAATTATCGATTCCTCCCTTCTTGACAGTCTCCTTCAAGGAAGCAGTAGCTCCTTGGTTCCCCTCTTCGCCCTCTGCCGAAAGCATAATCTGCAGCATCCTGGTTAACACGGGATCCGGCGCGGTCTCAGGCAGGGGGGCTGGACAGTTGATAAGCTTTGCCTTCGCTATCCACTCCTATTCAAAGGATAGCTTTGTTAAAGGGCCACTTTATGATAAAAATACGGATGGTGTGTCCAAATATGGAGCTACTTACTTTAACATCCTGGCGATTGCAGCTCAGACCTGCGTCCTCGGATAAGTCCGGACACCTTGCTTGTGGTCCAAAGAACAATTTGTACATCTCCATGGGCGTTGGGCCCATAAAATGTTGGAGGACTCGCGGTCCCTCCGGATTAAATTCCCACAGGCAGAGAGGGCGACGTTTGCAGGGCAGCGTGCGGCGAGTCAGCGTAACTTGCGCCACTACGGTCAGGTTAGTATCTCTTTCTAGGAGATCTCGGATGCGGTCCTGCAGTTGGGGCCCCCAGATAAGCCCTTCGTTGACCCATGACGCTCGCCGTGGTGGGGGACCCGAGCGAAAAGCAGGAGGCGCCACCCTTGTGGTGCCCCTGGGGGCTGTGATATAAAACCAGTCCCGTTGCCATAAGCCGAACTCTTCTTGGAAAGTGCTCTCGGGCCATGGAGCGCCATAAGCCGAACTCGGCGTGCTGCCCCTCGATCATCTTCGGCTCTACTTTGAAGGTTTTAAGCCACAATCCGAAGTGAGGGGTAATATGGAGGAAGGCTTCGCACACTACGATAAACGATGAAATATGGAGGATGGACTCCGGAGCTAGGTCGTGAAATTCCAGCCCGTAATAGAACATAAGCCCCCTCACAAAGGGATCAATCGGGAAACCTAACCACCGAAGGAAGTGAGATGTGAACACCACGCTCTCACCGGGGTGAGGAGAAGGAATGGCTTGCCCTTGAGTAGGCAGCCTGTGCGAGATGTCGCCGGTTAGATATCTGGCATCTGTCAGCTTTCGCACGTCTTCTTCCATAACGGAGGAAGGCACCCACCGGCCTTGAAGGTTGGAGCCGGACATCGTCGGAGGTCCGAAGCGCCTAAAACTGGAAACCTTGAGTGTTGGAACTCGAGGCGAGGGGCGGATTCGATTGGATTGAAAGAAGGGGGAATCAAGCCTTGGTCTCTTTATAAAGGAGTCGAATTCCAAGAGCCCTCCCCGTAACCGACTCTGTGTAACCCTAGCCCTCTCCGGTGTCTATATAAACCGGAGAGGTTTAGTCCGTAGGACGAACAACAATCATACTATAGGCTAGCTTCTAGGGTTTAGCCTCTCTGATCTTGTGGTAGATCAACTCTTATAATACCCATACCATCAATATTAATCAAGCTGGAGTAGGGTTTTACCTCCATCGAGAGGGCCCGAACCTGGATAAAAACATCGTGTCCCTTGTCTCCTGTTACCATCCGCCTAGACGCACAGTTCGGAACCCCCTACCCGAGATCCGCCGGTTTTGACACCGACAGAGACTTTATCTTTTTTTGTCTTCTCCACACTATCCCCATCATCATATTCTATTCCACCCATAGTGCTATATCCATGGCTCACGCTCATGTATTGCGTGAAGGTTGAAAAAGTTTGAGATTATTTAAGTATGAAACAATTGCTTGGCTTGTCATCGGGGGTATAGAAGTTGGGAACATCTTTGTGTGACGAAAATGAAGCATAGCCTAACTATATGATTTTGTAGGGATGAACTTTCTTTTGCCATGTTATTTTGAGAAGACATGATTGCTTTGATTAGTATGCTTGAAGTATTATTACTTTTGTGTCAATATGAACTTTTGTCTTGAATCTTTCGGATCTGAATATTCATATCACAACTGAGAAGATTTACATTGAAATTATGCCAAAGTATCACTCCGCATCAAAAATTCTTTTTTATCATTTACCTACTCGAGGACGAGCAGGAATTAAGCTTGGGGATGCTCGATACGTCTCCAACATAAATATAATTTTTGATTCCTCCATGCTACTTTATCTACTGTTTTGGACTATATTGGGCTTTATTTTCCACTTTTATATTAGTTTTGGGACTAACCTATTAACCGGAGGCCCAGCCCAGAATTGCTGTTTTTTGCTTTTTTCAGTATTTCGAAGAAACAGAATATCAAACGGAGTCCAAACGGGATGAAACCTTCGGGATCGTGATTTTCCAACCGAACGTGATCCAGGAGACTTGGACCCTACTCCAAGCAGTGCCCGAGGAGGCCACGAGGATGGAGGGCGCGCCCCCCTGGGCGTGCCCCCCTACCTCATGGGCCCCTCGGAGCTCCACCGACGTACTCCTTCCTCCTATATATACCTACATATCCCCGAACGATCAGAACAGGAGCTAAAAACCTAATTCCACCGCCGCAGCTTTCTGTATCCACGAGATCCCATCTTGGGGCCTGTTACGGAGCTCCGCCGGAGGGGGCATCTACCACGGAGGGCTTCTACATCATCACCATAGCCCCTCCGATGAAGTGTTAGTAGTTTACTTCAGACCTTCGGGTCCATCGCTAGTAGCTAGATGGCTTCTTCTCTCTTTTTGGATCTCAATACAATGTTCTCCCCCTCTCTTGTGGAGAACTATTCGATGTAATATTCTTTTTGCGGTGTGTTTGTTGAGACCGATAAATTGTGGGTTTATGATTCAGATTATCTATGGAAAATATTTGATTCTTCTCTGAATTCTTTTATGTATGATTGAGTTATCTTTGCAAGTCTCTTCGAATTATCCTTTTTGGTTTGTCCAACTAGATTGGTAGTTCTTGCAATGGGAGAAGTGCTTAGCTTTGGGTTCAATCTTGCGGTGTCCTTACCCAATGACAGAAGGGGCAGCAAGGCACGTATTGTATTGTTGCCATCAAGGATAACAAGATGGTTTTTTTATCATATTGCATGAATTTATCCCTCTACATCATGTCATCTTGCTTACGGCGTTACTCTGTTTTTACTTAATACTCTAGATGCATGCTGGATAGCGGTCGATGAGTGGAGTAATAGTAGTAGATGCAGAATCGTTTCGATCTACTTGTTTTGGACGTGATGCCTATATACATGATCATTGCCTAGATATGTTCATAACTATGCTCAATTCTGTCAATTTCTCAAGAGTAATTTGTTCACCCACCGTAGAATACATATGCTCTCGAGAGAAGCCACTAGTGCAACCTATGGCCCCCGGGTCTATTCTCATCATATCAATCTATATCACTTTATTTACTTGCTTTGTTTTTACTTTTCCTTTACTTTTTACTTTGCATCTATCTATCAAAAATACCAAAAATATTATCTCTATTAGATCTCACTCTCGTAAGTGACCGTGAAGGGATTGACAACCCCTAAGCGTTGGTTGCGAGTTGCTATCGTTTTGTGTAGGTACGAGGGACTTGTGCGTGGTCTCCTACTGGATTGATACCTTGGTTCTCAAAAACTGAGGGAAATACTTACGCTACTTTACTGCATCATCCTCTCCTCTTCGGGAAAATCCAATGCAGTGCTCAAGAGGTAGCATGCACCTATACAATTTACCATTGTATTGGGTGTGTTGGGGATACAAGAGACTCTTTGTTATTTGGTTGCAGGGTTGTTTGAGAGAGACCATCTTCAACCTATGCCTCTCACGAATTGATAAACCTTAGGTCATCCACTTGGGGGAAATTTGCTACTGTCCTACAAAAACCTCTACACATGGAGGCACAACAACGTCTACAAGAAGAAGGTTGTGTAGTAGACATCAATGAGCATGGGGATACATTTTTTTCTTACCCTATCTGCTCTGTATCCTAAAATGCACGCCGGCTATGTGTTAATTGGCTCTGAGATTTGTGTTTGCCAAATATATTCGAGTACCTAACAAGAGGCTAATGAGAGACTTTATACAGAGTAGTTTTATCTACACAATTATCGTGTATTACGGAGAACTGATACAATTTTCCGAGTCATTTCTGTCATGATTAGGATAGAGACTTCGAGTCGGGACGTTTTGTTTCAGTGTAATGTCCGGTTGCCCAAGGGATTTGGAATTGTTGCTGTGTAGATTGTGTCCTCCAGGATCGGATAAGGTACTGTAATTTTTTCTCGGCATGAAGTAAGTTGGAGTTGGTTCAGTATTTCAGAGGCCTCATAAATCACTACAACAAGTGAATGCTCAATTGTACCAGAGTTGCGCATGGACGTGGAGTTGTTATACTGGTATAGGTTATTTTTCTTCTGGATAAGATAAGATGTTGTAAAATAGTCTCGGCTTGAACTAAGTTCAAATTGGTTCAGTAAATCACTACACAAATGAATGCTCCATTGCAGCAGAGCTGCACATGGACGTGGAGTTGTTATACTAGTTCCATCCTCCACCTCAGGTGAGCCCTTCCCTCCTGTACCATGTTCCGGCCAATTTTTTCCTAGAAGTTTCTCGCAGTATAACTGCAATTGGTCAACACAGTTAGTAGTCATTATGCCTCCAACTGCAATGCATGTGGTGTTTGTGAATCGTGAAATGGTTGCTTTGCATGCTTGCGATTAGTCTAGTCTATGTAGCAGGTGCACGCTCTGAGCTCGCTCGCAAGGTGTTTGCGACAATGTCTCTAGGAAAGTTGAAATGTCAATTTGTTCAGCCAATGTAGAATTCTAGGTTCCACAAGATACGAAGGAGCCTATGGATCTTAAACTTTGCTCATTAAATTGAAAAGAAAACATTGTACTATTCGTACACAAACAAAACATCTATGGGTGGGGATGTTGGCATTGCGCGATTAAATTGAAAAGAAAATGCTCTGATAAGATTAGCATATATGGTGTGCTTCATGCATCCAAGAGACCAAGATGTCTTCTCTTCTCTGTGGAAAGAAGCAGATTTTGCATTGACGGGTAATGATTATTCTTTGTGTTCCATAGTTTAAAAGGCAACCATTTTGCACTGGATAACCAAGTATTCTGCCATGGTTAAATTTAATTAAGAATGTTGTTCTGCACTTTTGCTTATTGTACGCTCCTCCTTTTGCCTATTTTATTTCCTTAGGCAATGTACTCTGATTCAGCCAGGACATCACATGACCGTGCTCTGTTTCTTCTCAGGTCCAGCCTGATTCGAGCTTCCTGGACAGCCACAAGGCATGCCTTGGCCGCCATTGAGCAGAATGCCGCTGGTGGCCAGCGGCTACAGAGTGCCGTCTCAGCGGACAAGGGAGTATCAAGCGAGACATCATCATCATCAAGCGAGCATGGGAGTTTTTCCTGCAAGCAAATATCTCATTATCCTTACCTTCATCTGAACCACACTTGCATTTTTAAATTTTTGGAGATGGCGTAGGATATGGCCAGCCACTGTTAGGAGTACAAGTTTAGTCCTGACAGACTGGGCGTAAGTGGATTGGTTTGCCTTTTGATTAGTATAAGTAGATGGTAGCAGACCTGGACAAATAACATTGGATCTTAATGTCTCACGACATTGAGTAGAGGACAAGAGATCGGATGAGTCTTGTTGTCACATGTGGTTCGGATGGTCAAAGTAGATGATAGTTGGATACGAGCACCCAGTCAGTGATGCTCTCCCGCCCGATTTAAAATGGTGCTCTCTGGAAAGTCAACGTCGACCCCGGCGCTGGTGCAGGAGGTGTCCATGGGCAACGTCCTCAGCGCAAAGCTCGGCTAGGCCCCGGCCAGGCAGGCCTCTCTCCGCGTCGCCTGCCCAACACCGTACCCTGCGCTACTATCAACAAAGTCTGCTCGTCGGGGACGAAGTGTATCCATATTTCATCTCTTCACCTGCAATGTCTCCGTAGTTACTTGTCGCCGCTGCTAAAAAACTTATGTTTTTGCATGTTGGCCTGCTCCTTGCTATCTGAAGTATATATTTTTTGTCTATCGCTCATTCTCTATCTGAATAATTTTATGAAGGTCATTTTAGTGTGTGTTTAGCTTCCAGTTTTTGCTTCTACTTCACAGAGTGGAAGATCGTAAGAAAACATTGGATGATCTTTAACAATTATTCTTAGAAGTAAACCTGAGCAGTATTTGATGATATATTGTGAGTCACTGAAAATGTATATTGTTTTTTCTTCAGGATATGGATGACTATCTGAAGGGATGCAGGTTTCTTCCCAAACTTAAGAATGAGATACCTGGTGAAAGAAATACTCCCTAGTCCCTACAGGGAAAGGTTGAGCAGCCTAGAGAATTTAGTACAGATCATGGTAAGGCCGACAAAAGCCTGGAATCTCATTTTGATCCAGGTTCAAAGATTACATGCTATCATATATACTTGAAGTTGGCATGTAATATCAAAATTAAAAATAGACTTCGCCTATTCCCTGTTTAGAAGAGCAGTGGGAATCAATTTTCTAATGTCCTTTGTTGGCGATTTACCTATCCATGAAACGATAAATTTTGAACAGATGTTAACTGTCAAATATTTCAAGCATATATAGCTCAAATACACTAGTATTTCTTTAATGCACCAATACAAGAAGATAGCATGAACACGTACAGCTAGGGTATGCATTTAGTAGGTGTTTTTCCATTTTGAAGATTCATAATAGACTAAGAGAGACAGATAATTGAAGAAAATACCCTACTGGATCTGCACAAGGGCGCTAACTTACAAGTTTTCACTTTCTCGATTGGGTGCAGGGTGATCGACGAGGACTACTGTGGCCCGATGGGAGTCGTGCTCTTCAACTACTCAGAGGCAGACTTCACCGTGAAGCCCCACGACTGCGTCATACAGATTATCGTCCCAGTGATTATGACGCAGGAGGTCCCAAGGGTGGAGGACCTCGACACCACCGTCCGGAGGTCATCTTCCGGAGTTCCTCAAGGTGGAGGACCTCGATGCTTTGTACATACATCTAGAGAAGTGGTCTGGTTAGGTTGGTGGTGAAACCTAGGGAAGATACCAACCTTTTGATGATGGTTGTGTGTGTCCTCGTGATCTCTTCGAGTTGAGATGTTCAATGTTGCATCCATGAACACTGCAAGTGTTAAGATGGTTCTGTGAAATTTATTTTGCACTGGACGTGTTTCTGATCTCCATTCATGAATACTGCATCTATTTTTATTTTTTTAATTCCTAGTAGCGTTCGGAAAAAAGTGCCCTACTAGTATTTTGGATACTAGTAGCGCTGGTATTATAGGCACGCTACTACTAGTAGCGTGTGTCTGTAATAGCAGCAGCGTGGATGGCACACGCTACTACTAACAAAATTAGTATTAGCGCGGGTTTCACCCACGCTACTACTGACTATTAGCTGTAGCGCGATACTAGTAGCGCGGGTACCCCCGCTGCTAGTAGCCTTTTTCCAAGTAGTGTTAAGATCCATCCACTAGACAGATCCAATTAGCAACTTCTTCGACGACAATAGAGCCGCACTTGCTCTCCGGGCGTCATGGCTTCGACCCCAAGCCGCGGATGGACGAGTTGTTTCCATCAGCGATAGGAAGACCGTGCACACAGGCCCAAGCTAACCGGTCAATGCCGTCGTGAGTGTCATGTGCGCGCTTGCAAGCTAACGTACGATGTGTCTGCTCGAGCAGCCACTGTTAGATAAAATGATAATAAAGAGACACAGATTTTTTTACCTGGAAACCGTTGCCGGAGAAAACCATGGACACACCAAGGCGCAATCACTACGAGGAGGAGTATTACAAGCACGAGACGACATGCCGTCTTCAGGTGCGACTACGTGGGGTACGTATTAGGGGCAACATATAAGAGTCTTTGTAGGACAAGTAAATGAGTTGTACTCGTACCCGTCGGTACCAACACAAAACACGCACCGGTTGTACTACATCTAGTCCAACACAGTATTAGAATTTGGATCACAATTTAACATTCTCCACCTTGAGCCAAATTCCCTCTATTAGTCGAAGAAAGTAAATAACACCATCCAAATCAGCATAAACACCTTGTGTGTCAAAGTCCATAGGACTAGTGAGAAATACCAACTAAGCATGCGCAAAGCTCAAACTTATTGGTAGGAACAGGCTTTGTCATCATATCAGCATGATTATCATGAGTACTTATCTTGCATATCTTCAAATCACCTTCAACAACAACATCTCGAATATATCGATATCTGACATCAATGTGCTTTGTTCTCTCTTGCTACATTGGATTTTTGTAAGATATATAACACTTTGGCTGTGAGAATATATGATAGGGAAAGAATAATGTCCACAAAGCTCAGTGTATAAACGTCTCAACCAGATAGCTTCTTTGCATGCCTCAGAAATAGCCATATACTCGGCATCAGTAGTGGAACAAGCCACCCTAGACTGCAAAGTTGCTCCCCAACACACATCACAACCACCAATGGTGAAAACATAACCTATGAGTGAACTTATCTTATCAAAATAACTAGCAAGAGAATATTTCTAGGTCCCAATATACCCAATGTCGGACCGCTGCCAAGAAACACGAGCCAGAAAACACAATATGCGTACCTGCCACACCTTCATAACTCCAAATTCCCGGATTTGTTACAGTTCCTCCTGAAATACTCCAACCACCCCATGAATCCGTTATTCCTAAACGAGTCATAAAGGGAATTACGAACATACCTTTCCTCCACATTGGATCCAGAACAGGAGTAGAGGGATAAAAAACTGCTAATTCGTATAAAGCCATTGAGCCAGCCCAACCAGAAACTAGAGCTCGACAAAACCAACAAGTCCATCTCCAGTTTTTCCAAACTGTAAATAAGCATTAGAAGCACCTCGTAGGTATTGGAAAATACACAGAACTGCTTTCCAATGCACTTTTTGAAGGAAATATGCTCTAGAGGCAATAATAAAGTTGTTATTTTATATTTCCTTATATCATGATAAATGTTTATTATTCATGCTAGAATTGTATTAACAGGAAATTTGATACATATGTGGATACATAGACAAAACACCATGTCCCTAGTAAGCCTCTACTAGACTAGCTCGTTAATCAAAGATGGTTAAGTTTTCTAACCATAGACATGAGTTGTTATTTGATAACGGGATCACACCATTAGAAGAATGATGTGATGGACAAGACCCATCCGTTAGCTTAGCATAATGATCGTTCAGTTTATTGCTATTGCTTTCATCATGTCAAATACATATTCCCTCGACTATGAGATTACGCAACTCCCGGATACCGGAGGAATACTTTGTGTGCTATCAAACATCACAACATAACTGGGTGATCATAAAGATGCTCTACAGGTATCTCCGAACTAGGTGATCATTTGTTGAGTTGGCATAGATCGAGATTAGGATTTGTCACTCCGAGTATCGGAGAGGTATCTCTGGCCTCTCTCGGTAATACACATCATAAGCTCACAAGCAAATGAGTCAGGAGTTAGTCAACGAGGTGATGTATTACGGAACGAGTAAAGATACTTGCCAGTAACGAGATTGAAGTAGGTATGAAGATATCGATGATCGAATCTCGGGCAAGTAACATACCGACATACAAAGGGAACTACGTATGTTGTCATAAAGGTTCAACCGATAAAGATCTTCATGGAATATGTAGGAATCAATATGGGCATCCAGGTAAAGCTATTAGTTATTGACCGGAGAGGTGTCTCGGTCATGACTACATGATTCCCGAACGCTTAATGTTTGTTGATGCTAGAGTAGTATTGGTATAATTGATGAGTAGTAACCAAATGTTATTCGGAGTCCCGGATGAGATCCCAGACGTCCCGAGGAGTCTCGGAATGGTCGAGAGGTAAATATTTATATATAGGAAGTCATATTTTGGGTTCCGAAAAAAGGTGCAGTTTTTTCGGTATTGTACCCGGAAGCTTCTAGAATGTTTCGGAGGATTCCGGAGGGGTTTGCAAGTCCACAAGTGGCTTCACCACGACCCAAGGGCTAGCATGGGCTGCGGGGAGGTGCCCTAACCTTATTGGGCTAGGCGCCCCAAGTCCTGAAAAGCCCATGTGGGCTAGGGAAAGGAAAAAAGGATGGAGTCCTAGTAGGAATACGATTGGACTTGGATTCCAA
>NC_041382.1:787574510-787582444 GCF_002162155.2 Triticum dicoccoides
TGCGCCTTGGACTTTGGAGGGGTTGTTTCCACGCCCCTCCACCTATATATAGAAGGGAGGAGCGCCCCAAGAGTACACACAAAGCCCTTGACGTCCCTCTCTCTCCCGTTACTCTGTAGTTCCACCACCTCGTCCCGGCGACGCTTAGCGATGCGCTGTCGGTGCTCCACCACCACCATCACCACCACGTTGTCATGTTGGTTGTCATCCCATCTACTTCTCCTCTCCCACTTGCTGGATCAAGAAGGAGGAGATGTCATCGAGCCGCACGTGTGCTACACTCGGAGGTGTTGTCCGTTTGGTACTAGATCGGTTGGATCGTGATCAGAGCTAGAAGAAGTCCGACTACGTTAACCGCGTTGTTTAACGCTTCTGCTTTCGGTCTCCGAGGGTACATAGACACACTCTCCCCCTCTCGTTGCTATGCATCTCCTAGATAGATCTTGCGTGAGCGTAAGAAAATTTTGAAATTGCATGCTACGTTCCCCAACACTTTTCAAGGATTAGCCATGTATCAACTGACAACACTCAATGCATAAGACAAATCCGGACGAGAACAAACCATGGCGTGCATAAGTGAACCAACTGCACTTAATAGGGAACTCTGGACATGTACTCAATATCTGCATCTTACTTAGGACATAAAGTTCATGATAACTTGAAGTGTGCAGCTAACGGAGTACTCACCAGCTTGGCATTATGCATATCAAAACGATGAAGAACTTTATCATTATACCCCTTCTGACTTAGATATACTTTTCCAAATGGTCTATCTCCGGATATTTCCATGCCAAGTATTTTCTTTGTTGCACACAAATCCTTCATCTCAAATTAATGACTCAATTGCTTCTTTAGTTCATTAATATCTAACATACTCTTTGCAGCAATAAGCATAGCATCAACATAAAGGAGAAAATAAATAGTTGATCCATTGACGGTTTTCAAATAAACAAAACTATCATAATTAGACCTTTTGAAACCTTGAGAGAGCATAAAAGTGTCAAATCTCTTGTACCACTATGTAGGGGATTTCTTTAACTTACAGACAAGCTTTTTCTTTTTCAAGAATAACAAAACCTCCAGGTTGTTACATATAAATATCCTCTTCTAATTCTCCATGTAAGAATGCAGTTTTAACATCCAATTGTTCAAGCTCAAGATCATGCATGGCAACAATACTGAGTAAAGTGCGAATAGAGCTATGCTTCACAACAGGAGAAAAGACTTCATTATAGTCAGTACCTGGAATTTGACTGTAATCTTTAGCAACTAACCTTGCTTTATATTTTGTCTCATCATTAGGAGAAACACCTTCTTTCCTCTTGAAAACCCACTTGCAACGAATAGGTTTCTTCTCTCTAGGTAATTTTACTAAATCCCAAGTGCCATTATTTTCAAGTGATTCTATCTCATCATGCATAGCGGTTATCCACTTATTACTATCACCAAAAATAATAGCCTCGGAATATGAAGAAGGCTCAGCATTACCTTCAATTTCTTCTGCAACATATAAAGCAAAAGAAACAATATTGCACTCTTCAATTAACCTTTCAGGTTTATTAATACATCGTGTAACTCTGTCACGTGCAGGCTTCCAACTGGGTGGAACAATAGGATGATTTGGAGTAGGAGTGACATGTTCATCGTCAACGATGGGTTCATCATGTGCATCAATATTTTCCTTATAAGATGTATCACCTGAATCAATAACATGCTCCACGTGAACAATAGGATGCTGAATAGTAGCCTGATGTACACTCTTAATAGGAACATTAGTAGATGAAACATCATGTAGCACATCAGATGCATTAAAAATAACATTTCTGCTAATAACAACCTGTTGGGTGTTAGGATTCCACAATTTAACTTTAACACTAGACTTATTACCAAGAAAGATACACTTAACAACCCTAGGCTCCAACATTCCATTATCAACATGAGCATAAGCAGTGCAACCAAAAATTCTCAACCATAAATAGTCAGCAGGTGAATCAGACCATACCTCAATTGAAATTTAAGGAATGGACTAAACCCTATGAAAAAACTCAAATGGACTATGAATTAGCAAAAGACAATACATGAGCACCAATTAACCTATGACTATTTCTCAAAAAAAATGATGGCTAACGAAAAACACATAGGATTAATTTAAATGTGGTTTTAGAAACTCAAGGAAGGAGATGGAGCGCGAGTCCGGAAAGAGGACGGAGATTCGGTAGTGGATGTGGAGATGGAGGGGAACTCAAGAAGGTTCGGTACGAACTCAACAAGAAGACGAGGAGCTGTTGGGATTAGGTAACCACAACGACGTATCCGGCTTGGAATTGAACTCGATTAAGAGTCGTTCTCACTTATTACTAGTAGATATAAAAAGCGATCCAGTGGGCCGGTGCCTGGCTGAGCGTGAGACCCCGTGGTGTACGTAAAATTGCCACCGGCGGGCGAGCGGAGGCGGTGAAGCCATCTCTTCTCTTCTCAACACCCCACCCCACCCCCAACCAGAGATCCTCCGCCCCCAACCAGGATCCACGGCCGGAGGCAGCGGAGAGGGAAGGAAAAGATGGAGGCGGAACTCAGCAAGAAGACGGAGAGCAAGTACGGCCAGGGGACGGAGATGGAAGGGAAGCTGATCAGGAAAGAGCAGGAGAGGATTAGCAAGCTTCAGGACCAACTCATCAAGAGTTGTGAATCCTCGACGGACCCGACGACACAGCGAATATTCTTGGATCAGCTGGATGAACTCTGGATGGAGGAGTACGCACACCAACTTGAGCAAGTCCGGGATTGAGATTCAGAGGGCTTCCGGTTTCGATTCCGATTCTGTTGATGAGATGGGCAGTTCGGGGGTGCACCCATCCCTCATAACGATGGAGTGGAGACTCAGGAAGGAGATGATGGAGAGGGATTCCAGCAAGGGGATGACCGAGATCGAGTCCGGCAAAGAGCTGGAGATGGTGGGAAAACTCAGCAAGGAGCACCAAAGACTCAGGAAGGTTCGGTACCAACTCAACAAGAGGTGCCCGGCGACGCAAAGGATACTCTCGACTCAGCTCTGGACCAAGGAGCAAGCACTCCTCACCATCATGAGGCAGTCAGGGATGGAGATTGAGAGGGATCCCGATTCCGATTCCGGCAATGAGATGGGCAGAGATTCGCCCCTCATAAGCATGGAGTGTGGACTCAGCAAGGGGACGGAGAGAGACGCCAGTGGCAAGGAGATGGGTCAGATGGGTCATGACGACTTGGTTGTTGCTCTTTCTAGCCACCTTGAGGTGCTTACCGAAAAAGGCTCACATGCACGCAAGCACAAAGGTTCACATGCACGCAAGCACACACCAAATACACACACACACACACACACGATCCAAAAGGGTTAATGCTGAGGGCACATCTCAACAAGCCCTAGAACAGAAAAGAACGACCTCAACTAGTCAGGCTCCGGGGGGGGGCGGAAGCGGTGGCGCCAAGCGGAAGGCGAGCGATCGAAGGTCGGCGAGAAGGGTGCTAATGACGTCCCGATCCTGAGGGCGGCTAAGCGGCCGCCAAAGCTGCATGTACCCACACATTTTAAAAATGGCGTCAGTAGCACGTCGTAGAGGGACTTTTTGGATGACAAGCTTATTGCGGACGGTCCACAGCATCCAGGCGAGGACCCCAATGCAGAGCCAACGAATATGGCGGTAGCGAGGGGGGAGGTATGGATTTCCGCGAGAAGGTCGGGGAAGTTGGAGTGGCACCACTGTCCACCAACCGTCTCGCGGAAACTGGTCCAAAGAAACTGGGCCGTGGGGCACGTGAAGAAGATGTGGTTAGCATCCTCCACCGTGCCACACAGAGGGCATAGCCCATCTCCAGGTCCGTTACGCTTGAGGACTTCGACTCCGGAGGGGAGGCGGCCACGGATCCATTGCCAAAGGAAGAACCTAATCTTCAGTGGCAAGCGAATATCCCAGATCAGACCGAAGGGCTCGGGGGCGGGCGAAGGTGCGATGGCCGCGTACAAGGACCTAGTAGAGAAGCGTCCGAAAGACTCTAGGCGCCACAAGATGGCGTCCAGGGCGTCGGTGACGCTCATCGGCAGAAGGGCGATGTCCTGGAGAAGGTCATCCCAGGCGGCTACTTAGGGAGGGCCGAAAGGGCGACGGAACGCGAGGCGCCCTAAGTCAATAAGGGCCGTCTCAACAGAGACCCGAGGATCAACCGCAATGGCGAAGAGATCGGGAAAGCGGGCAGCCAGAGGGGTGTTGCCGATCCATTGATCGAACCAGAACAGGGTCACGGACCCAGTACCAACCGAGATGGACGTGCCAATGCGAAGCACAGGAAGCAGCTGAACGACAGCCTTCCAAAACTGTGATCCGCTCGAACGCTGACAGAAAGCCAGAGGCTGTCCACGGAGGTATTTGTTGCGGATAATGGTGAGCCACAACCCTCCGTCCCCATTAGCAATACGCCATAGCCACCGGGTCAGGAGGGCGATGTTCATGCGGCGGGAGGACAGGATCCCAAGACCCCCCTGGTCTTTGGGTTTACAAATGTCCGGCCAACTAACCATGTGGTACTTCTGTTTGTCATTGTCGCCCGCCCAATAGAACCTGGATTGGTACTTGGCAATTTCCGTGTGCAGCGTTTCATGGAGGCTATAAAAGCTCATGAGGAACCAAAGAAGGCTGGTGAGTGAGGAGTTGATGAGAATCTCACGCGCAGCCTTCTATAGCCAACGCCCTTTCCAAGGCTCGACGCGGTGCTGCATACGGGTCACCGTAGGGCGGAGATCCGCCATGGTGAGGCGTGAATCACTAACGGGGATCCCCAGGTAGGTCGTGGGGAAAGACCCCAGCCGACAGTTCAGGCGATCAGCAATAGCCTGAGCTTCCACCGGAGGGTAGCCTAGAACCATCACTTCACTCTTATCGAAGTTCATCGTTAGGCCCAACATCTGCTGGAAGCACAGGAGGAGGAACTTCAGGTTAGCCACGTCCTGAGTAGAACCTTCCACCATTATTATGGTGTCATCCGCGTATTGAAGGAGGGAGACCCCTCCCCCTCTGACTAGGTGAGGGACAATGCCATGGATATGGCCGGCACCCTTAGCCTTATCCAGGATGGCGGCCAGAGCATCAACCACCATGTTGAACAGGAACGACGAGAATGGGTCACCCTGACGAACCCCACAAAGAGTGGGGAAGTATGACCCAATCTCGCCGTTGATGTTCACTGCAGTCCGCCCACAGGAGACTAATTGCGTCACGCGAGTCACCCAACGGTCGTCAAAGCCCTTGCGCAGCAGCACTTCCCGAAGGAAGGGCCAGTGGACAGTATCATAGGCTTTATGAAAGTCAAGCTTCAGGAAGACAGCGCGATGATGTTTCACCCGAACTTCGTGAAGGACTTCATGGAAGACCAACACGCCATCGAGAATAAACCGGCCTTGGATGAAGGCCGATTGGTTCGGGTGAGTGATCGAGTTAGCAAGCAGGGTCACCCTATTGGCGTATCCCTTGGCCAGGATCCGGAATATCACGTTAATCACAGTGATGGGGCGGAACTGGCGAATATCAGAGGCGCCCGGAACCTTTGGGATGAGGGTAATGATCACATAGTTGAGGCGTCCCAGGTCCATAGAGCCCGAATAGAACTCCTCGAATAAGGCCATAACCTCCGGTTTGACTGTCTGCCAGAATGTTTTAAAGAACGCAACAGGCAGGCCATCCGGACCCGGGGCCGAGGAGGGGTTCATTCATTTAATGCTCGCAAGGACCTCGACTTTGGCGAAGGGGGCAACAAGGGCCGCGTTAGCCTCGTCGGAGACCAACTGCGCCCCCGTCCAAGTGTCGGGGGCGAGACTAGCCCCACCCTAGGGGTGGGGGTAAAGAGGGCTTTGTAGTAGCCGTCAACATGAGCCCGAATGGCCGCGGGGCGAACAAGGGGGACATCGTCCTCCCATAAGCAGTGGATGGAGTTTCTATGGCGTCGTCCATTCGCAACAGCCTGGAAATAAGCCATGTTCGCATCGCCGCGGAGCACCCATCGCTGGGTAACACGCACCCTCCAGTATGCCTCCTCATCGGTGTAGATGGAGGATAGCTGATCCTCAAGATCATATCTCAGCATCCACTCATCCGGAGAAAGCCCAGAGGAATCGGCCCGAGCGTCCAAGGCTTGGATAGCCAGCAGGAGAGATCGTTTACGCTCGCGGAGGTCACGGCCAAGATTGGCACCCCAGCCCTTCATGAATTGGCGGGCAAGCTTGGCGCAGAAGTGCCACGATTCGACGGCGGACATGGAGCGATGGGGGGAGGCGCGAGCAAGCGTCCAATGCGCCAAAACCGCATCCCGAAAGCCGGACTGGTTGAGCCAAAAGGAATCAAACCGAAACCGCGGCGGGCAGGTGGGGCACTCGTCCGCAGAGGATAGGAGGAGTGGGACGTGGTTCGATCCAATGCGGGTAATCGCCCATAGCGATGACATGGGGCACCTCAGTTCCCATTCCGGGGAAACTAGGACACGATCCAGCATGGATCGTGTCTGGTCAGCCTGGCGGTTAGTCCTGGTAAATCTCGCCCCCGTTCTCTCGATCTCTCGGAGGCCGAGCTCAGCGGTCCAGTCGTTGAACAACTGCATCCGGGGGAGGTTAATCCTATCATTATTCTTCTCATCCGGCGAACGGATGAGGTTAAAATCTCCGCCCACAACTACTGGGAGGATGGAGGCGGAGATCTATTGGTGTAGCTCCGCAAGGAAGGTCGGGGAACGGCGGTGATCCGCCGGACCATAAACAATCATGACCTCCTATTTGAAGTTCAGGGCCCGCTCAAAGATCTCCATACTAACAAAGAATTCGCCCCGATCCATGCCGCCCACTTCGAAGGTGGCATCCTTAACCCCTAAGAGGATGCCACCGGAGTGGCCCGTGGTCCCACTAGAAGGGAGCCAGTGCCAGACGAAAAGGTGGGAGCTAAGGCAATCAAGCTCATGAAGGGAGAACTCAGTACGCATGGTTTCCTGGATCGCAATGATGTCAATGTGTTCGTCGCGCACGAACTCGACGAGTTGGCGGCGACGACCATCATGGCCGAAGCCGCGGATGTTCCAAAAAAGTGCCCGCATCTAAAACCCCATCGGGGGCTGCTTGACCCCAGAACACGAGATGCGCTTTGGGCGCAGAGAGCAGTGGTGCGGGACCGAGTGCGCCCCCGAATGGCCCCGTCGACCACCGGAGGGGGATGACCAGCAATACGTGCAGTCTGCTCCTCAGGAGTCGTACGCAGGCGAGCTCGAGTCTCAGCCAACTTGCCATCAAGGATCTCGCGGGCCCTAATGGCCGCGATCTGTTATAAGGGGGGACCCACTTCCCCCCTGAAGACGATGGCCGAGTCAGTGGCCACCTTGGCTAGGTGCCGAAGAGGGACGGCCTCAAGCGCGGAAAAGGAACAACAGGAAGAACTGGGAAGGGAAGGATCCACACCTGACTCCAGGTTCCGGGCAGCTGCCCGGATCTCAGCCCGCTCGGCGATGGACAGGACCGAGGCGTCGGCCTGGCAAGCCGCATCGAGGCGGGCGCTGCGGCGAGACGCGGTCATCAGCGTCGAGGAGGAGCGGGGCCACCTGGCGTACTCCACCGTCGGAGGAGGGAACGCGGAGCCTGGCATGGTGACGACCATGGCCACCACCGAAGCCGGGGAGGCCGGGGAGGTGGGGTGGGCGTCGGAGGCCACCGGCGGGGGGAGCGGGGCGACAAGCTCCAGGGTGTCGCCCGACGCTTCCCCCGCGGGCGGGGGCACCGGAGAGGGCTCTCTGAGGGGTGGGGTACCGCCGTCACCACCCGTGAGGACCGGGGGGGTCGGAGCCTGGGGGACGGAGGTTCTGGCCCAACGGAGAGGGGCGGTGAGCGGAGTCGGCGAACGGAGAGCAAGGCGAAGACGGGGGCACGA
>NC_041382.1:787582753-787585125 GCF_002162155.2 Triticum dicoccoides
AGAACCGCCGCGGCCCGAGGGGGGTTGGCCGGCTCACGAGACGGAGAGCGGGAGCGCTCAGAGATGTCGTCGTCCTCCTCGTTGTCGTCGAAGCGGGAGTGGCGGGGGCGATAGTGATGGGAGCCATCGGCATCCTCGGGCCCGCCCCCCTGTAGGCTGTCAGCGAAGAGGCGGGGACGGCCGATATGGTTCGGCCCCTGTTCAAGAATTCATCCGATTAACCAATTAACTTGCCGATTGATCCCTACTCATAGGGTCACCGAGTAGCCTATAAACCGATAAATCATCCAATTAATTGATTAAATGGCCGATTAACTTGCCGATTAGCCGATTAATCCCCTACTCACCAGCCAACCGAGCAGCTACAAGTTAACGATTTCCTCAACAATGGGTTCGGCGGCTCGGGGCAGATGGTGAGGTCGTAGCCGTCGTCGTTGAAGAAGACCCGAAGCGTGGTGCGGAGCTTGGAGGCGTCGAGGCATTTCACCTTGACCCGGACCTCCTCCTCCTTGCGCAGAGAGAGCTCGTCGACCACCACCACCTTGCCCAGGATCTTGGACATACTGCGAATGACCCACTCAGACCGGACCACGTCAGGGAGGCCGGCGATGAGGAGCCAAGCAGTGTCCAGGACCGCCACGGCCTTGGGATCCCACCTCGGCTCGGAGATATTCACCACAATCCCGTTGAGGGCCAAGGTGATGTTGTCGCTGCGGGTGCAGAAGCCCATGCTCATGGCGTCGGGGAAGATCACCGAGAAGGCGTTGGGCGCGGTGGAGGTCACCTGCCAGTCCCACTTGCAACGACAGAGGTGGTTGAGCTTGGCCTCGATTAGAGCCGGAGTGGCGACGCCCTCCCCCACGACCGTCACAAGGGCCAGGAGCGAGGGGGAGGGAGGCGGGAGCTCCGGCACCTCGATATGGAAGAAGCCCATGTCCTCGATGCCGTGGCCGTACATCATGATGTCCTCGGTGACCGGGCGCTCCGGACAGAGAACCGCGGGGTGCCCGGCCTCCTTGCAGAGGTAATAGGTCGGTGGGTTGGGGCAAGCCACCTGAAAGCGGCCTGGCATGCCGCAGTTGAAGCACGGGGGACCCTCGGAGGCGGCGACGGCACCCGAGGCCGGAGTCACCGCCGCGGCGGAGGGGGCGGCAGGTGGGGGGCGAGGTGGCCCCTTATTCTTCTTCTTCTTAGTGCCCTGGCGTCCACGGTTCCTGTTGCCGCCGTTGGAGGGCGGGAAGGCTGCTTGGGCGCGCGGAGGCTGGTAGCGACGGTTGTCAGGGGCGGTGGACTCGGAGGCGGGGGGAGCCTGACACGGGGGAGAGGACCGGATAGAGCCACGCCCATCGCGGGCTGGCGAGCGCCGGGTCGGAGACCGGCCTCGGGCGGGGGAGCGCCGGCCAGGCGAGTCGGCCCGGCCCCGAGAGTCCCCACGAGGAGGATCCCGTCGGGCCGGCGAGTGGTAGCGGTCCTCCCGCGTCGGGGAGCGGCGAGAATGGCGGGGAGGGGATCGACGGGAGTCCCGGGAGTCGCGCGCCGACGAACAGCGAGCCGGGCGGGAGGAGAGCTGGCTGTGGAGGTCAGCCTCCCGCCGGAGGCCGTCGAGGGATGAGCGCGGAGGGTCGCGGCGGTCGTCCGCCCGTCGCTTTGGGCGAGGGTCGGCATCACCCCACTCCCGGGGCATGGCCGGCGGCGGAGGGGGTGGCGAGGGGAGGCGACGGCCGGAGGGGACCAGGGAGGCGGCTGGCGGAGTGGCAGGGTGGGGGGCGACGGGCGAGGCACGAGAGGCACGGGGAAACCCTACTGGAGGCCATATCGCCCGCCGGGGCGGGCCAGGCGGCACCAGGGGGGCGCAGCTGGGCCGCACTGTGCGCTGCGGGACTGTGCGGCCGGCCCACACAGTGACTGGCGGCCCGCATCCCACCTGGGGGCCCAGCGGCCGACAGCCCGAGGGGAGGCCCAACAGGATGGACCCCAGGCCGGCCCAGAAGCAGAGCGGCCCGAAACGTCCGGCCCGGGGCAACCAACCGGAGCACGAGAGTTTCCCCAGGCGCCGCCGCGCAGGTCCCCGCCGGGGCCGGGAGGGGGCGGCGCGGCCAGGGCACGGCACGCCGGCCGGTCGGAGACAGGGAGGGAGCAGCCCCGAAGGCGGAGATGAAGGGGCGGAAGGGGGCTTTCCGGACCAAAATGCCCGAGAGCGCGAGCGCCGCCGCCGGCGACGGGCCGGCCGGAGCAGAGGCGGGCGTCGGCAGCGCAGGGGACCGCCAGGAGGCGAGCACCGCACCGCGGTCTGCGCGGCCGACGCCGCCCCAGCCGCCAGCACGACGCCGCCGGGGGGAGGCCCGAGACCCCATGGCATCCCCTTTTGACCT
>NC_041382.1:787585498-787593910 GCF_002162155.2 Triticum dicoccoides
CCCCTAGGAGTCGGGCCGCCGGCTGGGACGGGCGGAGGTGGCCGGACCGGGGGACCAGGCGGGATGCGGTCGCGGCAGGCGACGGGGCGGCCCGCGGCAACGTCGGCAGCCTCGGCGAGGTCAGCCCAGGACACACGCGGAGGGGCAGCCAGAGGCGACGGCGGGGGGCGGGCGTGGAAGGAGACGGCGCGCCGGCTGCGGGCGAGGCCAGGGGCGAGGGCGGCAGCGGCAGCGGTGCCGCCGAGGCGACGGGGGCGTCGCCAGAGCCAACGCACGCGGGAGCCATCGGACTCGTCAGGTTAGCAATTAAACCCTTAAAGGAGATCTCGTTCTTGAGGACAGAGGTCAAGTCCCGGGGCAATGGGTTGGCTGGAAATGGAAACAAGGCTGATCAAGAGTACATCATCATGTCTAACCTGTCCCTCGATGACACTATACTCAAGAAGAAGGTGAATTTGCCTTACCACCCCCAAAAAAGAAAACCCTGTCTTGATACGTGTGATTGATTGATTGGTATGCTAAGAAATTCTTGGCTCTTAAATGTGAAAAAATGATGACCGTGTGTTTGTGGAATCCTTGCGCTTGATTGTGTTGGGCAAAATCCAGTGGGCCGGTGCCTGGCTGAGCGTGAGACGGCCCGGCCCGGCCCGGTCCCGGGGGTGCTAGAAAGTTGAAACCCTAGGACACTAGAGCACTAGTAGTGAGCGTGAGACCAGGCGAGTGGCGGCGGCGAAGCCATCTCTTGTCTTGTCTTGTCTTCTTCTCAACACCCAACCAGAACCCAAACCAGCTGGGATCCACGGCCGGAGGCGGAGAGAGATGGAGGGGGAGCTCAGGAAGGAGACGGAGATGGAGTCCAGCAAGGGGACGGAGTATGAGAAGAAACTCGAGATTCTCAGGAAGGCTCGGCACGATGTCACGAGGCTGCTCAACAAAGGCAAGTACCCGGCCAGGCATAGGGCACTCTTGGCTACCCAGCAGCATTTCTTGTCGGAGGAGCGAAATATCCTCATGATGATGGGCAAGTCCCGGACGGAGATTCATAGGTATCCCGATTCCGATTCCGATTCTGGCGATTCAGGGTCCCTCCTAAGTATGGAGCCCCAATTGGGAATCACCAAGCGGACGGAGATGGAGGGGGAGCTCAGGAAAGAGCAGGAGAGGATCAGCAAGCTTCGGGACCAACTAACCAAGACTTGTGAATCCTCCACGGACCCGGCGACGCAGAGGATATTCTTGGATCAGCTGGATGAACTCTGGATGGAGGAGGACACACTCCTCACCATGATGAGAGAATCCGGGATGGACGTTCAGAGGGCTTCCGGTTCCGATACCAACAATATCGATCCCGATTCCGGCGATGAGATGGGCAGTTCGGGCGTGCACCCATCCCTCATAAGGATGGAGTCGAGACTCAGGAAGGAGATGATGGAGATGGATTCCAGCAAGGGGACGACCGAGATCGAGTCCGGCAAAGAGCAGGAGATGGTGGGCAAACTCAGCAAGGAGCACCAGAGACTCAGGAAGGTTCGGTACCAACTCAACAAGAGGTGCCAGTCCACCAAGGACCCGGCGACGCAAAGTATACTCTCGACTCAGCAGGAGATACTCTGGACCAAGGAGCAAGCACTCCTCACCATCATGAGGCAGTCGGGGATGGAGATTGAGAGGGATCCCGATTCCGATTCCGGCAATGAGATGGGCACAGATTCGCCCCTCATAAGCATGCAGTGGGGACTCAGCAAGGGGACGGAGAGAGACGCCAGTGGCAAGGAGATGGGTCAGATGGGTCATGACGACTTGGTTGTTGCTCTTTCTAGCCACCTTGAGGTGCTTAGGAGGGAGATCTCGTTCCTGAGGACAGAGGTCACGTCCTGGGGCAATGGGTTGGCTGGAAATGGAAACAAGGCTGATCAAGAGCACATCATCATGTCTAACCTGTCCCTCGATGACACTCTACTCAAGAAGAACGTGAATTTGCCTTACCTCGGTTGCCAGACTGAGGATGTGATGGATTTCCTGCTCGTCGAGACGCAGCAGTTGCTCTATCGCTTCAACTCTTTCGCGTCCATTCTACAAAAATTCAGAATCCCCATATCTTCGGACAAGATTGAGAAGCTGCGTCTCATATCCAATGTACTTGTGGGCATCTCGGAGCTTATCAAAAGGCATAAATCTGCTGCTGCCAAGGGTCATGGAGATCATTTGGACTGTGTAGGCTGGGATGCTACGTGGGGATGCTCGACGAGAAAACATGGTGCCTTTGACGACATAAGTAAGCCAAAAATACTGCTATATGGCTATCTTAGTTTTCCTCTCTCTAATTAATTAATCGTGCCTTGGTCAATTAAATGCAATCCCCTTCTTGTATATATCACCGCTAAATACAACTCTTCTTATATATGCATAGATTTCAATCTGCTAACTTTAGCAGTAGCTTGATTTATAACAGTCATCAATCTCTTGATTTTGTGCTGCAGCGACATTGAGTCCTATGCAATTCACGGCTTGCACGCCTGGAATCTTCCCATTCTCGTCCGTGGCAGGCCCTGCCTTGCAGATCTATTCAGTCAGGCTCGTTAATCTTAACCGGAATCTGAGTTGGCCACTTGATGTCTACGGCGTGGTCGCTGCACGCGACGATTTTGACAACAACCTCAACATTCTCTTCCGCCGGTCAAGTGCAAACTGCCAAAGAATTAAGAAAGAGGTCTGTACAATGTCTATCTTCTCGTCTAATTGTTATAAGATAAAAGTATGTTTTTGGTCCTTCAAGTTCCCCAAAAGTTTTATACGAAGAGCATTTGATGTGTGACAAAGGATTAAGTTATAATGGTTGCATAATGTTTGTAGTTTAACCGGAGTTGATTGGTTACCTGCATACCTTTGGATTGTTTTGTTTAACCAGATTCTTTTAAGGTTCAAACTAGTCCGTATCAGCTTTAGGCAAGTTATGCAGGCCAAGCCGTATGTATGTTGAAATTTTTCTGCCATATTTAGCGAGCATAGAGCAAATCAGTAACAAAAAAAGCCAATAATTAAAGTAGTCTCCCACATGCTGAGGCTGTCTCTGGATGATGGCAGGGCACATGCACCTGTTATGTTTATTTCTGTATATCGCACAAGCAATGCAGCATGCACATGGGCAAAGGCCGAGCGAATCCGGCCGACATTGGCCGCCTGATTGGGTGGCCGTGTGATTGACGGAGGGTAGAGATACCCAAAGGTTGTAAAACCGACTGTGGATATAAATCCAAATTCAAACCGGTGTATTATAGTGGCAGAGATTAGTAGGATCTGTTTGGGAACTATTTCTTTGAGATTCTTTCCGAATTATGGCCATGGTTAGACTATGTCTAGTTAAACTGAACTGTTATTTTGCCTGATGTGTGTGACTGACGTTGATGAATATGATGCTTGCAGGACCCATTTTTGCACTTGATTGGCCCGTCTCGTGCAATTGTGGCTGGCGAACCTGTTTTGTTTCAAATTGACCTGAAATTGAAGTATGGAGCACAGTTTGAACATACAGCATCGTTCACTGCCAACCAAAGTTACCGCTCTATCAAGCGGTGTGACACCATGCAGATCCGCAACTCCTGTTGTACAGCAAAGATAAGACTTGGGCGAGTTGCTCCAGCAATCCAGGCGACAATAGTAGGTGTTCGTGTGGTTGAAGGGGAGTGGCCTTTTAAGTATGGATGTAACGTTTCTTGCTTGTTTTCTCCTGCTGATGCAACGGAGGGATGCGCCGCAGAAGTCGTCTTGCTTGACTGTCGTGCTAAAAAGATGCGTGCAGGATCAGATGGGTATCTTTCTTTGTCAAGAAATGTTGTGGCAGTGGGATTGCAGGGCACACTCCGAGTCGTCACAGGAGCATACTCAAAGTCCGGACTCAATATTGTTCGAAAATATCATGTCGAATTTCCTATCCAGCAGTGTCAGACAAATAGTTTTAGATGCTCAATTGATGGCTCCACATTGGAGATAGTTGTTGCTTGGTCTCGCCTTGTCATGGACAAGCATGATCATGTACTCGATGGTTATTGAAGGTGTGAGGAGTGGCAGTGGCTTAGGCTTTTACCTTTGATTTGTGAGCTTAGCTTAGGCTTGGTCTTTTTCCCCAGATATATGATACTAGTTTCACACTTTGGTCTGATAACTTGGTTACTAAACATTTTTAATGTGCAGGTCCAAGCAGGGTGGTCTAATGGAAAAAAAGGTGTAAGAGTTTTTTTTAGAAAAGGAGGATGACCTCCGGCCTCTGCATCTGGGCGATGCATACGGCCACTTTATTAATTATTCTCACAAGACCTTACAAAGTCATACAACAGTAAGACTAAAGCCGCCGTCTAAGCAACAAACTGTCGTTACACCTATCCAGTTGATGAAGCGGCGCATATAGCCTGTGCCTAATACCAAACATACATCGCAGTCAAGCCTAACATCTAAGATCTGAGACCCCAACCTAACCACTTGTCGGGTCTGGGGCACACACTGGTCCAGCGTGCTCTCAGAGGCCGCCACCGCCAACTGCCACCGCTCCATCTTCAGAACTGTACTGATGCATCAACCTTGCTAGGTCCAGCTATCGTCGACGCCTCCACGGCGCCCAACAGCACCTCCTCCCTGCACGCAAACAGCTGTACACGCCGATTTCGCCACTCATACACCTCAGCGCCATGCTGCCACGTACCACCAGCCGACACAGCTTGAAGCCCTTGGTGGATCTGTCGTGCGTAGCACCTACCGACCAGGCATGACCAAGCGTAGCACCTGTCGGTCAGGCATGACTTGACATCTCCACCGAAGCTCCGTGCAAGACGAAGCCGCTCCACCTCCTGCCTCTGACTTCCAGCGCTGGTCCACAAAACGACGCTCCCAGGAGAGAAACTACACCGCAGTGCCGTCATCGTCTGGTCTTGAACACCAGATCCTAGGGTTTCCCCCGGAGCAATACGAGTGGGTCGACGGTAGTCACATGACGATGCCTTCATCAAGGTAACGACGTGGAACGCCGCCATCGCCCGCCGTCGGCTCGGTTTTCACTAGCAACTACGTCTCCCCGACTCGCAGCTGGTGCCAGATGACGGATCCCGAGATCCGAACACCCAGCCTTCGGCCGACCACCTCTGACGGAAGAGATGACCACCATCGCCGGCTCCAGCGGTCAGAACAGATCTGATCGGAGGTGCCGCCGAGGAGACCACCAGGCCATCTACACCGTCGTCGCCGATCTGAAGGCAGCATGCCAAGCCGGCCGCCGCCAACCGCAGCCGCCGCCGAAGGGCCATCTGCAGCGCTCTTTCTTCTGGAGCCGCCTAGCCCAACAATTCGGCCTTTTTACTATATATTTTCTCTGTTAAATTTTCTCTAGCTACATGGGCCTGGCCCAACAATTTGGCCTTTTTATTTTCTAGGCATGGCCTTTTGCGGTCCAGTTCATTTTTATTTTCAAGGGTTTTTTGTGATCCAATTTTTAGATGGGTCCCAATTGTCAGATTTTTCATGGCAGTGGGGCCAAACACTTTTTATCGAAGAACTCATCAGCTTTCCATTTCTCACATTTCTCACAGTACACAAATGACAAATATTTCAAATGAAACAGAACTAGGTACAAAGTATTTTTCTCACATTTCTTACAGTTTTACAACTTCACTGGATTCTGCTCCAGAATGTGCTGACTACAACAGAATACAATATAACTAGGTACAAAGTACAACCAAAACACAAGGCAGATTATCTAGATAACCACCATGCTTCATCGTCTTCTCTTCCAAACAAGTGGAATGAGCCCTCTCTTCTCCTAGGCGTGCTCCTCCTACAACAGCAGCAACAACAGGTCAAGAACAACAATAGAGTCATATGAGCTGCTTCTGCTCCTATTAAACAGAATAACAACA
This sequence comes from Triticum dicoccoides, assembly GCF_002162155.2. NCBI lineage: Eukaryota > Viridiplantae > Streptophyta > Magnoliopsida > Poales > Poaceae > Triticum > Triticum dicoccoides. Next base: position 787,591,402 of record NC_041382.1, read on the forward strand.
AATCGAGTTAATAAACAAGCTTGAAGCACTATGGGAAACAAAAGCATAAAAACAAACTAATATCTCAGGTATAATCATAGGATAAATCTGTGTTGAAGCACTGTGTTTAGATGTATTTTAATTAATTTCAAATGTGTAATGTAAGGTGTTGTGGATCAGTGTATAAGAACATCAGTTTGTAAATAACAGGAACAACTTGGTATTACACACAGAGCACTATACAGATTTTAGCTTTTCTATCCAAGTACAAATAGCAAAACATACTAAATTAATTGAGACACTCATAAATACTTGCCGAGATACTAAGATGAAACGTGCATATATATACTACTGTAAATTAATTGAGACGCTCATGCCAACATGTTCAGATCGAAATGCACTAACAAGTAGTACCTGCGAAACTAACAAGCTGGTTCGTGCTCAATCACAGGCACATCAAATGTATAGTTACTACCTGCGAAACAACCACATACATTGCCCCCAAAATGAAACATACTAGTAATTACTAGGCGATGCAGATTGCAGTTCAAAAAGGAAATCCAACCCCTCTTTGAAGACAATTATTTATAGTGGTAAGTAAGAACCAGGGTGTTTGGCTCATGTGTAAATATATTGCACAACAAAACAAATTCAGTTTTTGATTAATAACCAATTTTCAGAGCCTTTGGCTGATGTAGGCGATGCTCAAGAAGTAAGTAGTACTTGGGTATTCTGCCTGCCTACTAAACAGTAGAGGAGGAGGAACATAGCTATCAAAGTCCCCACCAGGTGCAAACAAAAGACCAACCCGAACAACAGCTATGGTGGAAACTCCAAACACTCTACCAATAAATGTTACTACCAGTGTCTTTCCAATAATTAAGAGACCTAATATCAAAGAGACTGCTGGGAAGTTTGACAGAAACAGCTTTGGAACAGCTTTGGGTCAATAGACATTCCAACCTGGAAAGAAACAAACCAGGGTAAGCATTAAGATTTAAGAAGGTACTAAATATGGTCGGAACTTATAAAAGGAATTAGAAATGTTCTAAAGTAATTCAAGCATTGATGTTCAAGAAACAAAATTCTTCCAACATATGTGCATTGATGTTCAGAGGCATAGCAAGCAGAAACTATTGAGCACTAGATCTACATCAGGAATTGAAATTCTTCCAACTCTGAACAGCAATGCGATGCAGGAGAATAAAATTAACGTATAAATAATTAGTGAAACCCAGAAAATAATCATGAATCTTACAGTGCAGAGTGACATTATTCTACATCAGGTACATAAAGTTCAGGTAGTTAAGGCTCACTGCTATGGTGTTAATTTCCTCACAGCAAAATTACCGAAATACATGAAAAACGAAGAAACAGAACCTTGAGCTGGACAGGGTGGAGTTTGCCAGCACAGCAAGAGTACGAAGATCCAGACAGCTTATGGAAGAGTAGACATCCACAGTTTCAACCTCATGGAACAGATCCTGCGGGCAAAATAAAATATAGAGCTTATTTTTGGTAATTCGGACTAACTTGTAATCGAAACCGTTGTTAGTGCAAATCAATCCCAACTCTGAGGAGACACCCTATAAAGTACAGTAAACCACTAGTAGGCAGGAATTCCAGTTTAACCTTGCACTACTAGTCTACTACCGCCTGCAAACACAGCCCCAAATATGATCAGTCTCCTTCCCCACTTTCTGTAAGTAGCTAATTCTACAAAAAAAAATTAGGCACGAATGGGATAATAACAAACTGTCCGTACTAGACTAGCTACCAGTGTGCGGCTTGGTTCGATCCAATCCCCTCTGTTCATGCTAATTTGGTTCTGCAGTGTCACTGTGTATAGGGATTGGGGAGCTTTTGTGGCTGTGTACATGTGTTGCATCAGTACTACACAGGAAATCTGCAATCAACAACGCCGCGGTAGTAGAATGAAGTTGTTGCTGTGAAGTAGAGGGATTATTGACCTTCTGGAGCTCGAACTTCTCGTTCTCGAACTCGTCGTCGGGGGAGGCCTGGCTCTGCAGCTTCTCGGCAGTTTGCTCTGCGCCACCTCCACCTTCCTCTCCCTCCGCGCCCCCTCCTCTGACGGATCGTCCCACCCGTCGCCTAGGCGGCGAACCTGGCCGGCGCGTGGTGGGGTCGAGCGCGGCGCCCAGAAGTGCAGCACCGACGGCCTCGAAAGCCGGACGGAGGTCGAGCGCGGCGAAGAGCGCCGGCCGGGAGCGCGCGGCCGCCCGCCAGGAGCGGCAGCACGCCATGGCGCCGCACCATAGGTCCTCCAGGCCCAGCCACGAGAACGCCTCCGCCAGGCACACCGGCGTCAGATCCGCCCACTCCCTCTGCTCCTCCTCCTCCCCCGGCGCCGCCTCGCCGGCCTCGCGTCCGGTCGCCATCTCGCCTCCGCTCGCTTTTCTCTTCGGGTTGGTGGGCTGGTTGGTTCGGTTGGGTGGTGAGGGAAGGGGAGGGGCGAGAGGAGGGGGGCGTGGGGGAGGCCATGAACGACGGCGAGCTCCACCGGAGGGAG
>NC_041382.1:787594149-787598857 GCF_002162155.2 Triticum dicoccoides
GGTGGCGGTGGCGGCGATGGATCTGGAAGGGAGGCGGCGATGGATTGGGTTGCGGGGCTCGCGGTGAGGTGAGACGAGGGAGAGATGGTGAGGGGAGGGAGGGACGAGGTCGGCAGCGGTGGGTGAGGAGGACGGCGAGGTCGGCGGTGAGTGAGGAGGACGGCGAGGTCAGCGGTGGATCGGGAGGCGGCGGGGTGAGATTGGATCGAGAGGTGGCGGCGGCGGCGAGCAGATGGGGAGAGAAGGGTGCGATGGGGGAAGGGGTGTGATGTGAGCTAGGGTTTGTGCTGCGGTGGGGTGGATGGACGGATCGATGGACGGATGGATGTGGGATGGTGAGATGGATGGATGGATGAGTGCCATGTCATCGATCCGTGGGAATGGTTTTGATTGGTTTGGAAAATCAGTGATTTAAAAGAGTTTCCAAGTACAAAAACTTGAGGGATTTTGTGAAGTAGCTATCAAAAATATTTTGCAAAAGGGTACCACACAAATTTTCACTAGAGTTAGACCACATTTTATGGATAAGGACCAATTTGTACGCATTTCTCATCTTTCTAGCTATTTTTAATCATTTTTTGAGTGCCCCAAATGATGTTTTTTTTGAAGAACCTACCAAATAATTATAGCAAAATTGCACCAAATCATTTTTCAAAAATACTAGGTCATATTTAATTCATAATTGACCAAATGATTGGGTGTAAAAAGTTTTGATCCACCTCTGGTGAAAAAGACAAATTTCCGCCGATTCAGTTGGAAGCGGGTTAAATCTGAACTGCAGCTACCTCATAGTTTGCTCTTTATTTTTTCAAAAAAATCATTTCTAGGTACATAAGTATCTATTTAATCAGAGGAACACCAAAAAAATTATAAGATTCAACCACTAGCTACGAACGGTCATTCCCGTCGTTTTGACCACATTTTGAAACGGGCATAAAAAATTCAAAACAAATCAAAAAATTGGAAAACCTTCACATTGTGTCATTATATATGACCAAGTTTCTAGGAAAAATAATAAACTTGTAATACGGAAATTATATTAAAATGTGTTCTTAGAAATGAGCTATCATGCGTGAAGATTCATGGCTTTCAAGCCAAATGATCAATCTTATGGCCACATTCATGGCATAGTTTTTTCAAATAATCTCATATTGTGCACAAGGGTGCATATTGGAATTCCAAACAATGTTGCCTAAGGGAGTTTTCACTTTCATTGCACACAAGAGCCATTTTTCATTTTCCGAGTGCCCCAAATAAGGCTTTTTTGTGAGGGACCTACCAAATAATTGTTGCAAATTAGGACCTAATAAATTTTATAAAATACTAGGCCATATTTAATGCACAATTTGACCAAATGGTTAGGTGTAAAACGTTTTGATCCACCTCTAGTGAAAAAAGACAAATTCCCGCCGATTCAGCTAGAAGCGGGTCAAATTTGAACTGCAGCTGCCTCATAGTTTGCTATTTATTTTTTTCTAAAAATAATTTTTAGGTACATAAGTATCTATTTAATCAGAGAAACATCAAAAGTTTTCCAAGATTCAACCACTAGCTAGAAACGGTCAAGCCCGCCGTTTTGACCGCATTTTGAAACGGGCGTAAAAAATTCAAAAATATCAAAAAATTGGAAAACCTTCGCATTATGTCATTATATGTGACCAAGTTTCCAGGAAAAATAATAAACTTGTAATACGGTAATTATTTTAAAAAAATGTTCTCAGAAATGAGCTATCATGCGTGAAGATTCATGGCTTTCAAGCCAAATGATCAATCTTATGGCCACATTCATGGCATAGTTTGTTCAAATGATCTCATATTGTGCACAAGGGTGCATGTTGGAATTCCATCCAATGTTGCCTAAGGAAGTTTTCATTTTCTTTGCACGGAAAATTCATTTTTCATTTTCCGAGTGCCCAAAAGGAGGTTTTTTTGTGAAGGAACTACCAAATAATTGTTGCAAAAATGTACCAAATCAATTTTATAAAATACTAGGCCATATATAATGCACAATTGACAAAATGGTTGGGTGAAAAAAGTTTTGATCCACCTCTGGTGAAAAAGACAAATTGCCGTCAATTCAGCTGGAAACGGGTCAAATTTGAACTGTAGCTGCCTCATAGTTTGCTCTTTATTTTTTCCAAAAATCATTTCTGGGTATATAAGTATCTATTTAATCATAGAAACACCAAAAAAATTCCAAGATTCAACCACTAGCTAGGAACGGTCAAGCCCGCCGTTTTGACCGCATTTTGAAACGGGCATAAAAAATTTAAAAAAAATAAAAAAATTGTAAAACCTTCGCATTGTGTCATTATATGTGACCAAGTTTCCAGGAAAAATAATAAACTTGTAATATGGTAATTATTTTTAAAAAGTGTTCTCAGAAATGAGGTATGAAGTGTGAAGATTCATGGCTTTCAAGCCAAATGATAAATCTTATGGCCACATTCATGGCATAGTTTGTTCAAATGATCTCATATTGTGCACAAGGGTGCATATTGGAATGGAAAACAATGTTGCCTAAGGAACTTTTCATTTTCTTTGGACGAAAAAACCATTTCCCATTTTCTGAGTGCCTGAAATGAGTTTTTTTGTGAAGGACCTACCATATATTTGTTGCAAAATTGGACCTAATAAATTTTATAAACTATTAGGACATATTTAATGCACAATTGACAAAATGGTTGGGTGTCAAAAGTTTTGATCCACCTCTGGTGAAAAAGACAAATTCCCGTCGATTCAGCTGGAAGCGGGTCAAATTTGAACTGTAGCTGCCTCATAGTTTGCTCTTTATTTTTTCCACAAATCATTTCTAGGTAAATAAGTATCTATTTAATGAGAAATACATGGTTTGATGGCGAGACATCGAGGTTTGGGCGGTGGCCGAGGGCCCCAACTCTAGAGCGCGTAAGCTCGCATGCCCGCCGCATGGTCACCACGTGACCGTGGCGTTGCCATGTGTTCTGGGCGACCTAGGCATGTCTAGTTGGTTGGGCACTCCCCAAGTAGGTGCTAGGAAGAAAATCACAACATAAGATTCTCACGAGGAGACTGACCGATGTTCAAACATGAATAAGCAGCCAAGTGTTTGATTTGCGGTACGGGAAATGCACATGGCTAATGGGCGTGAGTTTTGGCTGAGGATGATCAGTTACTAAGAAGACCGTCTTCACAAATTGTCACCTCAAAAGGAGGATCCTAGGTGGTACTTGCTTTACAAAGTACCACACTGGACATAAATACGAATGTTGAAGCTGGGCTCAAAATAATGAATGGATTGAGCTGGCATTTGGTGGAGGATGGTTATTTGGGCATAGGAAAGCACTGTAGAAAATGGATACCATTTGGACATGCCAAAGTGGTACTTCCTTCACAAAGTGCTGCTCTGAACAGAATAGGAAAATGAATATTTTCGAATTATTTTTGAACTACGCAAGGAATGTTTTTGACATATTTGATGAAGATATGATCCAAAACATTTATGAGAATTTTTTGGGAATTTTTGGAATAACAAAAATATAGGTTGCTCCACAACCTAGGGCAAAAACTGCCACATGGACATGACACATAGGCAAAACTGATGAGATGGTGCCTAGTCATCACAACCCACCACAATCTACAAGGCTATGACCATCTATATTGGTCATTAACAACTAGTAATAAGGCAGCGGAGTAGCACTGTTTGCTTTGTGACCATTTCGTGCAAGGAAATTACGACCTTTCTGACCAAAATGGTCGCAATGGTTTAGGGTTTGGAGCCCCCCAAACAGCTTTTGACCAATTGGTCTGAAATGGTCATAGATCTATGACCAATTCTTCCAGGGTCACTGATAGAAGGTCACTAGTTGGCATATTTCTTGTAGTGCCTACACAACACGCGACCACGGCGGCCCTTCCTAAACACTCGCCACCAGCACCTCCCTCTCCCCCGCCGGCTTCTTCACCCACTGATGATGCCCCTCCCACTGCTCGCGGCCGCCGCTCCATGGTGCCCACTCACCTATTGTAACATCCCAAATTTTCAATTTGGAATGTTATATACTAGATCATCATTGCATATCATATTTTATTGCTTTTAGCTAGATCCTAGAAATTCTACGCAACTCGAGGACCCTCGGGGAGAGTTAGGGATTTCGCTATTTTCATATTTGAGTTTTCTCAAATTTTGAAAATAGGATCATTTGATTTTATTTATTTTATCTTCAATTATTTCAATTATAAAAATATGGGAGAGGGAATAAAATGACTTTCCCAAAATAAAGAAATATTGAGGATTTAATAAAAAAATCAAATAAGTTTTATTTCGGAGTTTTTCGCTATTTTATTTGAATTTAGGAAAAACTGCACATTTTTTAAAACTGCATTTTAGGCCAAGAAAATGTTCATCTCGTCCTAAATATTTTATTTAGACGGTGAAAGTTTGTTTTGGCATTTTTAGAATTTTATTTTATTTTCTAGGATTTCTTTCTGTTCGGCGGAATTGTTTAAAAAAAAACTCCCGCATGCCGACTGGGCCGAAGCCCAGCCACGCTAGGCTGGCCCGCGCCGCCGCCGCCTTCCCCGCATCGCGCCGCCGCCGACCCGGACTCCAAGTCTGAGCCGGACTCCACCTCGGCGCCGCCTTGCCCCCTCCACCAAGCCACCACCACCCCCTCCTATATATACTCACCCACCCCCCGCCGCCAAACCTGTCCCGCCCAGCCGCTGC
>NC_041382.1:787599280-787615363 GCF_002162155.2 Triticum dicoccoides
GCCAAGCCCTGCCGCCGCCCGAAGCCGCCGCCACCGCCCCGAGTCGCCACCGACGTCCCTGCCGCCCCAACCGAACCCCGCCGCCGCCCGAACTCCGCCGGACCCCGCCAAGCCGATGAGGTAGCCGCCGCCGTCGCCCCGGTTTTCTGAGAAAAAACCGATCCGGTTTTTAAGAAACCCTAGGTTTTTTTAGATCGGTTTATTTTATTTTCTCCCGGTTTATTTTATTTAGCGAGCGTTCGCTCGTTCGTTCGTTTTAACGGACGAGTTCACCGTTTAGTTTCAGTTAACGAACGTCCGTTTGTTAAGCTGTTCGTCAGTTTTTCTTTTTCTTGGATTGTCCACGATTCTTCCAGATCGCGATTTCTTATCCGATTTTCGTTTTAGTTTAACTTTTCGCTCGTTTATCGGAATCAGGCGATTCAAGCGCCTAGAGTTTCATCTCGAAACCCTCTTTCCGTTTAACCCACTCAAAAAAGTTTTTGCTACTATAAAATTTACCTTAGGTCCAGATTAGTAAACGAAGCTCTTTTCTTTCGCCGTTTGTTTTTCGTTGCTTCATTTGTTTTGATTCTTTTTGCAAACCGGAGTTCTTAAGTTGAACTTTCTGGTTAGATCTCTTATTTGAGTTTTACCTGTGCATTAGATGAGTACTTATTGTATGCTTGTTCGATTGTTTGTTTGAGATAGAGTACCCGGAGTGCACCACTTGCTACTTCAAATCTCTAGGTTTCACGGATCATCAGCAAGGCAAGTAACACTTTGATCATACCTCTTTACTACCCAGTTTTATTGCATTAGATCAATCCTCAAACAATTGCATGATTAGGATCAAAATAAATTGTGGGTTTTGGGAAGTAGTTGAGGTAGTACCTATTACCTGTTTTATTATCAAACCCTTGGGAGTTACTTATACCTTTGCTTATTGCCATGCTTGGATTGGGTGAGTGAATCCATGACAGATGTGAGATTGTTATTTAATGGTTTATTTAAGGTGGCAACTTCAATACACATCTGGGTGGATTGAGGCACCTGGGTATTCTAGTGTTTGCCTGTTTTTCTTTATGGACTGCCACCCAGGTTCAAAGGGATCATAAGATTATTTCATGCTAGACACTTCCGTGTGCAGCCACAAGCTACTATGGGCTCTATTATAGTTGATTAAGTTGCGTGAGCTCTTGGAGAGGTAGACTAGAAGATGTAGTGAGTTGTAGGTTGGTATTGTCTACTCGGAGTAGAGACTTAATGCTTCTGAAAGACTGTGTCTCGGTCATCCGTTTCTCAAACATCATGAAGTGCGAGAAATTCAACGGAGGAGATCAAGTCTTATGGGGAAAAGTGCGCAAACCTCTGCAGAGTGTATAAACTAATCATGGTTAGCCGTGTCCCCAGTTATGGATGTTTTGAGTATCTAGTACTTGGATTATCATGTGAATCTCATCATGTTACTTTAATTTAATTTGTTGGGTTTATTGATGATGCTTAATTGGGATTGAGAGGGTGTCTACACTCTCAATGTTTAACAACCACCCTGATAGTTAAATAAAATTTATTCCTTTGTTGTAGGGAAAAAATGGCTTTATGCAAAACTGTAACCATAGAGCTTTCCACCAGCCATATAAGCATGTAGTATAGCATACTTCTATTCATTTTTCTCTATATGTTACATTGCCAGCATATTCTATGTGCTAACCCGTTTTCGGTCTGCAACGTTCATGTTGCAGACTTTTTAGACGACGAGTAAGGTGCCTCTTAGGTCGTGGTTCTATACTCAGTGATGCCGTTGGAGTTGATGGACTCACTTATCTTCCAAGTCTTCCGTTGTTATCGTCATTAGATGGCCTTAAGCCATATTAATTGTAATAAGTTCTCCTTTGGAGACATTCGATGTAATAAGTGTGTGATTGCTACTCTGTTATAAATCCTTCAAGTACTGTGCATGTCAGCATTACTGATTCAGGAATGACACTGAAGCACATAGATCAGACTGTTTGAGGTCTGGTCGCTACAAGATGGTATGAGCCCACGCTGACTATAGGACACGACCACTAAGCTAAAGACCTAGATCACTACTCACTCTTCTCATTTCTGACTCCTCATCTTTTCTACTCTTTTAGGATGGCGAGTGCAAGGAACAAGTTCACGCAACCGGATGAAGATACACCCTTTGGATGCCACTTGAAGGAAGTCACTAGGTCCCTGAACATCGGAGTACCAAGCTTCACCAGGACCTACATCGCCACTTTACCAGAAGAGGAGCGTTGGATGTTTCAAGTTCAAGTTCCAGGAAGGACGTTCATGCCCGTCACTGAGCCCATAGAGTTTTCCTTTGATGCACCAACCTGGAGTTTAGGAAAGAGCATGGCAGCCCACATCACCATGGGACGCATTGGAGAAGTCTACCACAAGGATCTCAAGAAAACTATCTACCAAATTTGTGGGCGCCGAGATGAGCAATGGGAGATGATCAGTACCAGGAAGGATAGATCAATTGCAGCTTTCATCCAGGAGTTAAACCAGCACATTCGACGCCAGGAGAACCAGATGTGCGCAGGCATGATAGATCTGAAGAAGGCTATGACCAAGATCATGGAACTGGAAGAAGAACTCAAGTCTACACGTGATGGATATGAGGAGGAAATAGCAACACTCATGGAGAAGAATGAAGATCTGAAGAAGAAGCTAAAGGTGTTCATGGGATTTCCCGCGACTGGAGGAGAAGACGATGAATGCACTTGTCGAGAGAACTACATCATCATCGACGACACCGACTCGGACCCAGACAATAGTGATGATGACTATGTTGATGAAGCTGGAGCAGATATCATGGAGTCTTCAACGGAGCAGTTTTTCTAGTCCACCACCATAATAGTAGTAGTATTTTCCCCCATTTATCTAGTATAGTCTGAGCACTTCTGTAACGATAGTTAGACCGTTGTATGCCCTTGTTTGAATTGAATGAAGTGATTTTGTTTGCATCTGTCTCATGTGTATATGGGTAGTGCTTTCTCTCTAGACCTCATTCTATTCTATATTCTCGTCTTTTCTAAACCCCCAGATGCCTCCGAGACGTGACAATGGATTTGCTTTCCCACCGAAGCTCACTCAGTTGATCCAGCAGCAGAATGCATGGATGCACTTACTAGTCCAGAATCAGAATCCGGGGAACAACAACAACAACAACCCACCACCACCACCACCTGTTGATCACTTAACCCGTTTCCTTAGACTGAATCTGCCGGTGTTCTCCAGTAGCACCGAGCCGATAGTTGCAGATGATTGGCTCCGCAAGACATGAAGGGAATTGACCACTTCAGGATGCACAGATGCGGAAAAGGTGCGTTTTGCCGCACATCATTTTGATGGACCCACAGCATCATGGTGGGAGAATTTCACAGCCACTTATCCTATCGACACTGTCACATGGGATCAGTTTCAGCAGGCTTTCTGTACTGCCCATGTTTCAGCAGGACCTATGGCCATGAAGAAGCGCGAGTTTCGCAATTTGCACCAAGGAGGACGTACTGTTGGCCAGTATGTGGATGACTTTAGTAAGCTAGCACGTTATGCCCCAGATGACGTTGCTATAGATGCAGCTAAGCAGGAGAAGTTTCTAGAAGGACTGAATGATGAGCAGAGCATGCAGTTGATGGTAGCAACCTTCAATAACTATCAGGAATTGGTAGATAGAGCTCTCATGATTGACGGGAAGCAGCAGCAGATTGACAACCGCAAGAGGAAGTATGGCAAGGAAAGTATAATTCTGGAGCTCAGCAGAAGCCTCGTTTTACCCCGAAATCGGGAGGACATTTTCAGCATACCCATGGAGGAGGGAGCTCGCATAATCATAATGGCCCCAAGAATGGGAATGGGAATGAGAATGGAGGAAACAACGGTCAGAATCGTACCAACCCATCAACCCCAGCCAAGAGAGACCTGAGCCAAGTCACTTGCTTTAAGTGTCAGAAGACTAGACATCATGCCAATGAATGTCCTGAAGCCCAGAATGGTAATAGCAATGGAAGCTCTGGGAAAAAGCCGAACCCTTCCAACAGGGGACAGGTGAACCACGTTAACATGGAGGAGGTTGAAGCCCAGCCAGATGCAGTAATAGGTAAGTTTTTGGTTAAGGCATTTACTGCACTCGTTCTTTTTGATACTGATGCATCGCATTCATACATATCAAGAGGATTTGTGGATAAGTATAAACTGCCAACCCAAGCCCTTAGGTCACCCATGTTAGTAACCTCGCCTGGAGCAGAGTATATGGCCAGTTTATGGTGTGATCGGTTGCCATTAAGGATTGGTAACTACTTGTTTCCCTCGGACCTAATAGTATTGGAATCGCAAGGATTGGATGTGATATTAGGCATGGATTGGTTATCGAAGTATGGAGGGAACATTGAATGCGCCAGCAAATCGATTTTTCTTACCACCCCAGAAGGGAGAAGGATCAAGTATGTATCTGCTACATCTTGAGCTTGCGTTGGTTTTTGTTGACACCAGATTTTGGCACGGTCAATAACTTATTTAAGATGACCTCAAATGGAGAAGTGATCTTCATGAAAGAGTTCCGTATTGTCGATATGAACATCTTTGAAGTTTGGGTCATCGCAGTCCGATTTCATCTCGAAGGCCGAAACTATGCTCAAAGTACTAAGATCTTATATTCAGAGTACAGTTTGGCTGATTAAGCCTCCAAGACGACCTCAAATCGAAAAATTATCTACACGGGTTGTCTTCGTCTCGTCGAAACCATCGATTTTGATATAAATATTGTTCCAATCCGAGTTCATATGCAAAAATTAGAGCCATAGGAATACAGCCCTGTCAGGAGGCAAAAACTGGCGCGCCCCACAAGACACCCTGTCTGATGGGTAGCGCGAGGGATAGCCTGTTTTGCGCGACCGATTTGACCCTCAAGCTGACCTCTGATAAAAAAACGTTCAACATAAAAGTTGTTCGTCTCGTCGAAACGGTCAAGATTGCTTTTGGGCTCATTTCCATCCGAGATAGTTTACCACCACAAAAAAGACCCGCACGGTGCAGTCAGTTTAAATCGAACAGTTTTGGAAAGTTCGGACAAAACCAATCCGAATTTGACTAGGGTTTTGGACGTGAATCCAAGCCTTTTCCTTGCACGGGATGTCCAGCCGCCTCTTATATAACTAAGGGGTAACGGCCGATTGAACAACACACAATCGATCAATCAATCTACCACTTTTTATCTTTTATCTTTTCTCCTTAACCCTAGTTCTTCTTCTTCCTCGTTCTTCGTTCGTTCTTCTTCATTGCAGGGCGGCGAACCTCGAGGCCCTAGGGGAGATCAGGTTGACCTAGGGCAGCCCATAGCCTCCGCGCGCCCAGACGGGGTCCCTCCCGGGCATGTGGGGTTTCGGGTCCCAAAAGCGCCGACTTGTTGTCTTGCGTATCGTGCTGGAAGTCGGCCTCCCGCGGTGTGAGTTGCGGAGCATCTCCCTCGGCGCTGCGGGTACACATCGACGTGTTCGTGTGACGCGTTCCAGCGTCAACACACTTTTTGTTGACTCCGCTGGGGACGAAGCTTTGAACGGTCTCCGGCCCGTTCTTGCTACGAAGAGATCGTCATCTAGGGTTTGCAATCTACAAAGGTAATATGAATACCCAATTCACATATGTAGATGCAAATAATGCATATGTTGTTGCTAGATCATCTAATGAGCATAATGTATCGGCTAGCCCTAGCTTTATCAATCATGCATCTAATTATTTGCAAGGGCCGATGCAACAAAATCTCCATGATTCTACTTCATATAATTTTAGCAACATGCAACATATGTATCCCAACTCCCATGCATCGGCAACCCCACAAATTTATATGCCGACGAATAACATGATGAGTTCGATTAATCAAGTTGAGACACCCTATGTAGGAACTTCCAATGGTATGCAACAAAGTGTTTCAAGTTTTTATTCATCGGCAAATAACTTGCAGTACGCTAATCCAAACGTGTCGGTGGAGAGGGGAATTGGCCATGTTACTACTAGTTATTTGGCCAATTACCTTCAAACATCATATGCTACGCCTAACGCTACTAATTTTTTGGCACCATACGCAACTGTTGATGTCCATAATTCGGCTCAGCACCTTCATGGTCATGGCCGAATAAGTGAAACTTCTGCAGGAGCACAAATGCCTTCACCTACTACCGTGGCATATCATGTCCCCCCTACACAATTACAGAATTTCGGCAACATCTCATTGCCGAAAGAGTCTAAAAGCATTGGGGGGCAACCATATCCAGACTGGGTAATTGAGAACAAGCTTACATTCTCTTGGGATTTGTGCAACTCTATTCGCCAGGAACTAATAGAAGGCGGGAAGCCTCATGATTTTGCTGCTGTAAAAGCTAGAATTGTGCAAATGATGCAGTCGCCCAGTGCTGTACCATCCAGTGTACCACGTAAAAAATCGCAAAGTTTCGGCACGTCATTGCCGAAAGAGTCTCAAAGTATTAGGGGGCAATCTCATGACGAGTGGATGGAAATTAAGATGAAAAAGTTTAAAGCTCACCAAGTTGAGATGTGGGCTAAAATTAGACGAGAGTGAGAAGCTTTGCAAATTCAAAAAGATAAAGTTGTTGATTCAGGTAACAAAGAAAATTCGGTTATTAGAAAAGCTGAATCAAGTAGTATATATTCTGAGACCATCAAATCCAAAGAGGCAAGCATTATTGAGAAAGGGCATGGAAAGCATAGCAAAACAACCATACTTGATTTTTCCGAAGTCAATGGAACCTACTTCCTGCCCTATGAGTTTCATGCCATAGAGATTGACAAGCCTCAAGGGCAAGAACAAGTAGCCGAACAAAGTTCGGCCGACAAAAATCTTCAAAGCAATGATGTACGGATTCAAGAAAAAGATGATGACAAGGTGTTGGGGAGCCATCCAAAGATGGAGCAAGATGTTCTTCAAATGGCACCACTATCATGCTCTCCCAACATATTTGAAGAGGTATGCATAGCGAGTAATTTACCTATTTTCATATTTGGTCGCAACTTCATTATTGATGCATCTATAAGAAATATTCTCATAAGTAATTTTGAAAGACCAATGAGGAAGGGTAATTTACTTGTTATCAGTAAAATTGTTATGGAACATATCGGTCAACCCATTGCACCATTTATAAAGACCGATAATGACTTATTGTTACAACCATAGCTTTCCGTGTTTCTTTGTCTAAAGTTCATATCTAGTTGGGTAGCTTTGCTTATTTCGTACTTGGCTTGCACTTGGTCTCAACTGAGACATGTATGTTCTAAATATTTTCGTTTCAGAAATTTAAAGCCAAGGTTAAAATCTTTTGGGAAAACCGATGCTAGTATAGTTTCTTATTTAAGGACATCTGAAAATGGATGCGAAAGAGAATTCATAGCCGAATGGGAAGATGCCAAATCTGAACCATTCGTTTGCTTAACTCCAAAGCCGTTCTCACAAAAAGATCGGGTAGAAAACAAAAGGTATACCTTCGATTCAAGCATGTGTGATCAAATATTTGATTTGTTGCTAACAAATAATTACATAAGAATTCTTGATCACCATGTCAAGCCATCAATCCAAGGACGAATGTATTGTAAGTTGCATGATTCGTTCAAGCATAGTTTTGAGGATTGCAATATGTTTCGTCAAATAGTTAAATCGGCCATTGATAAAGGATGATTGAAATTTGTTGAGACACCAAAAGATGACCAGTCTATTCCGATTGGTCCCGATGGCAGAAAGTTTTTGCATCGGCTGCTTCAAGCCGATCCATTGAAAGAGAAGGTAAAAACTGCAGGTGATGGGATTAAGCTTTCAAATAATGAAGTTGTTGAAGAGCATAATGAACATAATCTTGAGGGCGAGAATTCCATCGAAGCTACAATGGAGATGCCAAGGACTGGGGGGCAGCAAGAAAATCCAATGATCGATGAAAGCAAACAAAAAGAAAACAACGGCCGAAATAAGTGCAAGTGTAAGAGATCAAAGATCACCTTCGCTGAACTATTGGATAAATATCAAAAGAAGAGTGAACAGAAGAATACTTATCGGCCGAATCATGTAAAGAAACCAAGATCACCCCCAAGGCGCAAATATAAGGATCGGTATTGGCAAAGTGAGAATTTGTATGCAACATATTCATATCCTTATTTTGGGCCGCCAATGCCAATGTCGTGGATGCCTCCCTATGCTCATGTAGATCCATATCTATCATGGGACAGGTATGATACAGGGGCACATTCTCCATCTTATTTTAGACCATCTCACCAATATTATGCAGCTCCGAGAAAAACAACATTTGAACAATCACATGTTAAAGACCGTTTCAATCATAAGGAATCGGTCCGGAGCTCAAGAAAGAAGAAAGAGGTAGTCAAACAAGTTTACCGCGTTAAAAGAGATGGTCGTAAGAGTGCTACTTCAGATTTGATCTCAAATAAAAAAAGAGCCAATGAAAGTATTGACATTGGCTACTACAGGCAATGAGATGAAGCAATCAATTGTTAAGAGTCAAAGTGCCAAATCTGAAGAAAAGAAGTTGAGAGTGCACAAGGTCAAAAAAGAATTGCCATTGGTCAAAATAGAATCACAGCCGAGATGCCCACTTGGCTTATCGTATTGGCAAAAGAAGGAATTACAAAATCTTAGTGCACAAGAGCTGAGAAAGAGGAACATGGCATGGGTTCCCAAGAAGATCAATCAAGACAAAAATGATGTCCATGCTTCTGTTGCAACAAGTAAAATAAAAGTGAAGAAGGAAAATAATGAAAGCAACAAACAATTAAGCCGAAGGTGCGCATCACAACATCAAAATCTTCGGTTAGCACGTCATCCATTTTCTTCAACCATGCCGTTGATGCCTTTGCCATGGAATTCATCCCTAGGTATGATCAATTACCCTCCATGGATTTATTTTGATCCATGGATGCAACATAATTTTCTATATCATGAGAGGGTATTACCAAATTACCATACATTTGGTTAGTTACATTGTTGCTAATACAAAGGGTCCGAAATATTTTATTCCTATTTTATTTGTTTATTTCGGCTATACATACTTTGGTGGGTGAATTTTACATGGACCTCATGTTAACGGCCGATATTTATCTATCGCCCTAAGAATATGTCAAAGCATGGCCGGTGTAGTATCTTAACATCATCCTTAGTTCAATTGGAGATCAAAACAGACCTCATGCCGCTTAAATTATTTTTGCACAATGATCAAAGCCGAATATGCATTGTCATTCGGATCAGAGCTTTGCCTTGCTATAGGTGCTATACATACTGAGGCTTTCGGTGATTTGTTATGAGTAGTGCAACAAATATCTAGGGTTTATCAATGTTTTGACGAATCACTTGTAGTTTATCTTGAGGTATGTCTAGATGCAAAATTTACCTTGGGTTGCTTTAAAATTGTTCATATATCTAGGCATGACAATTCGAAAGAGTTGGCACAGCAAGCGTTCGGCTACTATGTTAATCATGGTGTATTGCATTTCTATCAATAGCCGATGCTAGGTCTTGTCAACATAGGTAAGGCTGAATCGAAGCCCACTGCTTCGGCCACTAATGAAACTTTTATGCAGGCGAAGTAAGGATGGGAGGAAGTTCATTCTTGATTATCTGCAAAATCCTAGCGAAAGGGTGAACAATATGGTTCGGAGGATGGTTTTGATCTATGGAACCTTATCACCGGATTGTTATAGAAGCTGAGAAGTTTTCACCCAAGTTTGCATCAAGAGGTTCAAACAAGCAATGGCCAATATATACTTGTCGCCCTAAGAACATGCAAAATGGCCGATGGAGTGTTGACATCGTCCTTATAACAAACTATGCGGAAGTTATTTTTCGGCACACAAACTTTGCCGAAAAACAGGGGGGCATGTGTTGACACCAGATTTTGGCACGGTCAATAACTTATTTAAGATGACCTCAAATGGAGAAGTGATCTTCATGAAAGAGTTCCGTATTGTCGATATGAACATCTTTGAAGTTTGGGTCATCGCAGTCCGATTTGATCTCGAAGGCCGAAACTATGCTCAAAGTACTAAGATCTTATATTCAGAGTACAGTTTGGCTGATTAAGCCTCCAAGACGACCTCAAATGAAAATATTATCTACACGGATTGTCTTCGTCTCGTCGAAATGATCGATTTTGATATAAAAATCGTTCCAATCCGAGTTCGTATGCAAAAGTTAGAGCCATCGGAATACAGCCCTGCCAGGAGGCAAAAACTGGCGCGCCCCACAAGACACACTGTCTGATGGGTAGCGCGAGGGATAGCCTGTTTTGCGCGACAGATTTGACCCTAAAGGTGACCTCTGATAAAAAAACGTTCAACATAAAAGTTGTTCGTCTCATCGAAACGGTCAAGATTGCTTTTGGGCTCGTTTCCATCCGAGATAGTTTACCACCACAAAAAAGACCCGCACGATGCAGTCAGTTTAAACCGAACAGTTTTGGAAAGTTCGGACAAAACCAATCCGAATTTGACTAGGGTTTTGGACGTGAATCCAAGCCTTTTCCTTGCACGGAAAGTCCAGCCGCCTCTTATATAACTAAGGGTTGACGGCCGATTGAACAACACACAATCGATCAATCAATCTACCACTTTTTATCTTTTATCTTTTCTCCTTAACCCTAGTTCTTCTTCTTCCTCGTTCTTCGTTCGTTCTTCTTCATTGCAGAGCGGCGAACCTCGAGGCCCTAGGGGCGATCAGGTCGACCTAGGGCATCCCATAGCCTCCGCGTGCCCAGACGGGGTCCCTCCCGGGCGTGTGGGGTTTCGGGTCCCAAAAGCGCCGGCTTGCTGTCTTGCGTATCATGCTGGAAGTCAGCCTCCCGCGGTGTGAGTTGCGGAGCATCTCCCTCGGCGCTGCGGGTACACATCGACGTGTTCGTGTGACGCGTTCCAGCGTCAACAGTTTTCCTTGAAGAGGAAAGGATGATGCAGCAATAGTAGCGTAAGTATTCCCTCAGTTTTTGAGAACCAAGGTATCAATCCAGTAGGAGGCTCCTCAAAAGTCCCATGCACCTACACAAACAAACAAAGAACTCGCAACCAACGCAATAAAGGGGTTGTCAATCCCTTCACGGCCACTTGCGAAAGTGAGATCTGATAGAGATAGTATGATAAGATAAATATATTTTTGGTATTTTATAATATAGATGCAAAAAGTAAAGATGCAAATAAAAGTAGATTGGAAGCAAATATGATAAGAGATAGACCCGGGGGCCATAGGTTTCACTAGTGGCTTCTCTCAAGATAGCATAAGTATTATGGTGGGTGAACAAATTATTGTCGAGCAATTGATAGAAAAGCGAATAATTATGATATTATCTAGGCATGATCATGTATATAGGCATCACGTCCGCAACAAGTAGACCGACTCCTGCCTGCATCTACTACTACTACTCCACACATCGACCGACTCCTGCCTGCATCTAGAGTATTAAGTTCATAAGAACAGAGTAATGCCTTAAGCAAGATGACATGATGTAGAGGGATAAACTCATGCAATATGATATAAACCCTATCTTTTTATCCTCGATGGCAACAATACAATACGTGCCTTGCTGCCCCTGCTGTCACTGGGAAAGGACACCGCAAGATTGAACCCAAAGCTAAGCACTTCTCCCATGGCAAGAAAGATCCATCTAGTAGGCCAAACCAAACTGATAATTCAAAGAGACTTGCAAAGATAACTCAGTCATACATAAAGAATTCAGAGGAGATTCAAATATTTCTCATACATAAACTTGATCATAAACCCACAATTCATCGGATCTCGACAAACACACCGCGAAAAGAGATTACATCGAATAGATCTCCACAAGAGAGGGGGAGAACATTGTATTATGATCCAAAAAGAGAGAAGAAGCCATCTAGCTAATAACTATGGACCCGAAGGTCTGTAGTAAACTACTCACAACTCATCGGACGGGCAAGGATGTTGATGTAGAAGCCCTCCATGGTTGATTCCCCCTCCGGCGGAGCGCCGACGAAGGCTCCAAGATGGGATCTTGCGGATACAGAAGGTGACGGTGGTGGAAATTGTGTTTCGGTTGCTCCTTGGATGTTTTCGGGGTACGTAGGCTTATATAGGAGGAAGAAGTACGTCGGTGGCCGCCCGAGGGGCCCACGAGACAGGGGGCGCGCCCTATAGGGGGGGCTCCTATATCGTGGAGGCCTCGACTGCTTCTTGACTTGCACTCCAAGTCCTCTGGATCACGTTCATTCCAAAAATCACGCTCCCGAAGGTTTCATTCCGTTTGGACTTCGTTTGATATTCCTTTTCTTCGAATACTGAAATAAGCAAAAAAAACAGCAATACGGGCTGGGCCTCCGGTTAGTAGGTTAGTCCCAAAAATGATATAAATGTGTAAAATAAAGCCCATAAACATCCAAAAGGGGTAATATAATAGCATGGAATAATCAAAAATTTTAGATACTTTGGATACGTATCAGTATCCCGGCACAAGCCGAAGAGGACCCAAGTAAATTCCTTATCATGAGTTGTGCAGGAGGAAGTACCGGTGGTGAAAGATTTTCCTGATGTATTTCCAGAGGAGTTGCCAGGCATGCCACCGGATAGGGACATTGAGTTTTTCATTGAGATTTTGCCAGGCACAGGGCCAATATCTAAGAGACCGTACAGGATGCCCGCACAAGATTTAGAGGAAATTAAGAAGCATATTAAGGAGATACAGGATAAAGGTTATATTCGCCCAAGTTCTTCACCTTGGGGATTGCCAGTGCTTCTAGTGAAGAAGAAGGATGGATCATCAAGGATGGTTGTTGACAATTGAGGATTGAATGAAGTGACGATCAAGAACAAATACCCGTTGCCGATGATCAATGATTTGTTTGACCAGTTGCAAGGAGCTAAGGTATTTTCCAAGATCGATCTGCGATCAGGATACCACCAGTTGAAGATTCGAGAGCAGGATATATCTAAGACGGCTTTTACCACCAGGTACGGGATATATGAGTATACCGTTATGTCATTTGGTCTGACTAACGCACCTGCATATTTCATGAACATGATGAACAAGGTGTTTATGGTGTTTCTGGATAAGTTCGTCGTGGTGTTCATTGATGATATTTTTGTCTACTCGAAGAACGAAGAAGAGCATAAGGAGCATTTGCGTTTGGTACTGGAGAAGCTCCGAGAACATCAGTTATATGCCAAGTTCAGCAAATGTGAGTTTTGGTTGAAGGAAGTTGGATTCCTCGGACATGTTATATCCGGGGAAGGAATAATAGTAGATCCCACCAAAGTTGTCACTGTGACAAATTGGGTAGTACCAACAACAGTTGGAGAGATCCGGAGTTTTATTGGACTCGCAGGATACTACCGTAGGTTCATTGAAAATTTCTCAAAGATTGCAAAGCCCATGACGGAGTTGCTGAAGAAGGATACCAAGTTCAAATGGACTGAGGAATGTGAGGCTAGTTTCTAGGAGTTGAATAAACGTTTGGTTACACTCCAGTGTTGATTCTGCCAGATCAGCGCAAGGATTATGAAGTATATTGCGACGCTTCTTGTCGAGGACTTGGAGCAGTGCTTATGTAGGAGGGGAGAGTTGTTTCGTATGCCTCACGACAGCTTAAGCCCCATGATTTGAATTATGCTACACATGATTTGGACTTAGCAGCCGTTGTGCATGCATTGAAGACATGGAGACATTTCCTCATCGGAAACCATTGCAAGGTGTACACGGATCACAAGAGTTTGAAGTACATTTTCACACAGAAGGAGTTGAATCTCAGGCAAAGGAGATGGTTGGAACTCATCAAGGATTATGATATGAGATTGCATTATCACCCCGGAAAGGCTAACGTAGTAGCCGATGCGTTGAGCCGCAAGAGCCATGTCAACACACTCATGACCGGAGAGTTATCGAAGGAGTTAGCCGAGGATCTTCGGGAGCTATGTTTGGAGATAGTTCCGAAAGGCTATGTAGCAGCATTGGAGATTCAGTCTACTTTGATGGAGAAGATCAGAGAAGCTCAGAAGACTGACAAGGAGATTGCCTCTATTAAGGAGAAGATTAGCAAAGGAAAAGCTAAAAGATTTTGTGAGGATGAGCACGATACCTTATGGTTTGAGGACCGCGTTTATGTGCCTAATGATCCGGAGATCAGGAAGTTGATTCTACAAGAGGCCCATGATTTGCCGTATTCGATTCACCCAGGAAATACCAAGATGTATTTGGATTTGAAGGACACTTTCTGGTGGACCGGAATGAAGAAGGATATTGCGGAGTATGTAGCGGTTTGTGATGTATGTCAGAGAGTAAAGGCAGAGAATCAGAAGCCAGCAGGATTGCTGCAGCCATTGCCGATACCCAAATGGAAGTGGGATAAGCTAGGCATGGATTTTATCACGGGATTGCCCAGGACCCGCTCAGGCTATGACTCGATTTGGGTTGTAGTCGATCGTTTGACGAAGGTAGCGCATTTCATCCCAGTAAAGACCACTTACACCAGTGCTAAGTTGGCGAAGATATACATGACCAGGATCGTATGTATGCATGGAGTTCCGAGGAGCATTCTATCAGATAGAGGAACCTAGTTTACCTCAAAGTTCTGGAATCAGTTGCATGAAACTTTGGGTACCAGGATAGAGTTCAGTACAGCTTTTCATCCGTAGATAGATGACCGAGAGAGTCAATCAGATTTTGGAGGATATGCTAAGAGCTTGTGCGCTAGATTATGGATCTAGTGGGGACGATAATTTGCCATATGCAGAGTTCTCTTACAACAACAGTTATCAATCCAGTTTGAAGATGGCCCCTTTTGAAGCCTTGTACGGAAGGAGGCGCAGGACCCCGTTGTTGTGGGATGAAGTTGGAGATCGCCAGTTGTTTGGACCTGATTTGATTAAGGAGTCTGAACAGAAGGTGAAGGTGATTCGCGATAGGCTCAAGGTAGCCCAGTCCAGGCAGAAGAGTTATGCAGATTCAAAACGCAAGGAGACAGCTTACGAAGTCGGAGACCGAGTTTATCTTCGTGTGTCCCCACTTCGAGGAGTTAAGCGCTTTGGAGTTAAGGGAAAATTAGCGCCACGTTTTGTGGGACCATACAAAGTTTTGCAGCGTATGGGAGAAGTTGCCTACAAGTTGGAATTGCCCGCAGGATTGTCAAGAGTTCATGACGTGTTCCACATTTCTCAGTTGAAGAAGTGCCACGCAGAGATGGCTGATGTACCGCTGAGAGATACAGTGCCACTGGAAGCGATTCAGTTGGATAGTGATTTGACCTATGAGGAGAAACCAGTCCAAATTCTTGAGTATGCCAGCCGAGTCACCCGCAGCAAGGTTATCAAGTTTTGCAAAGTCCAGTGGAGCCACCACACTGAAGACGAAGCCACTTGGGAGCGAGAGGAAGATCTGTTGTAGGACCACCCTCACCTATTTTCTAGCCAACCCGAATCTCGAGGGCGAGATTCATCTTAAGGGGGGTAGGTTTGTAACATCCCAAATTTTCAATTTGGAATGTTATACACTAGATCAACATTGCATATCATATTTTATTGCTTTTGGCTTGATCCTAGAAATTCTACGCAACTCGAGGACCCTCGGAGAGAGTTGGGGATTTCGTTATTTTTATATTTGAGTTTTCTCAAATTTTGAAAATAGGATCATTTGATTTTATTTATTTTATGTTCAATTATTTCAATTATAAAAATATGAGAGAGGGAATAAAATGACTTTCCCAAAATAAAGAAATATTGAGGATTTAATAAAAAACATCAAATAAGTTTTATTTCGGAGTTTTTCGCTATTTTTTTAAATTTACGAAAAATTGCATGTTTTTCAAAACTGCATTTTTGGCTAAGAAAATGTTCATCTCGTCCTAAATATTTTATTTAGACGGTGAAATTTTATTTTGGCATGTTTAGATTTTTATTTTATTTTCTAGGATTTTTTTCTCTTCGGCGGAATTGTTTAAAAAAAATCTCCCGCGCGCCGACTGGGCCGAAACCCCGCCAGGCCAGGGCCGCCCGCGCCGCCGCCGCCATCCCCGCGCTGCGCCGCCGCCGACCCGGACTCCAAG
>NC_041382.1:787615663-787688082 GCF_002162155.2 Triticum dicoccoides
TCATCGCCGTCCCCGCCGCCACAACCGAACCTTGCCGGACCCCGCCGAGCCGACGAGGTAGCCACCGCCGTCACCCCTGTTTTCTGAGGAAAAAAACGATCCGTTTTTTTAGAAACCCTAGGTTTTCTTAGATCGGTTCATTTTATTTTCTCCTGGTTTATTTTATTTAGCAAGCGTTCACTCTTTCGTTCGTTTTAACGGATGAGTTCACCGTTTAGTTTCAGTTAACGAACGTCCGTTCGTTAAGTTGTTCGTCATTTTTCCTTTTTCTCGGATTTTCCAGGATTATTCCAGATCGCGATTTCTGATCCGATTTTCGTTTTAGTTTAACTTTTCGCTCGTTTATTTGAATCATGCGATTCAAGCGCCTAGAGTGTCATCTCGAAACCCTCTTTCCGTTTAACCCACTCACACAAGTTTTTGCTACTTGTTGACACCAGATTTTGGCACGGTCAAGAACTTATTTAAAATGGCCTCAAATGGAGAAGTGTTATACATGAATTTTTTTCATATTATCGATACGAACATCTTTGAAGTTTGGGCCATCGCCATCTGATCTCATCTCGAAGGCCGAAGTTGTGTTCGAAATACTGAGATTTTGTATTCAGAACACTATTCGGCACATTACGCCCCCAAGACTGCTTCGTATGGAAAAATGATCTACATAGATTGTCTTCGTCTCGTCGAAATGATCGATTTTGATATAAGAATCATTCCAATTAGAGTTCGTATGCAAAAGTTAGAGCCATCCGAATACAGCACTATCACGAGCCAAAAGTGGCGCGCTCCACCAGACACCCTGTCTGATGGGTAGCGCGAATAACAGCCTGTGTTGTACGAGCGATTTGACCCTCAAGATGAACTACAACAACAAACAACAACAACAAAGCCTTTAGTCCCAAGCAAGTTGGGGTAGGCTAGAGGTGAAACCCATAAGATCTCGCAACCAACTCATGGCTCTGGCACATGGATAGCAAGCTTCCATGCACCCCTGTCCGTAGCTAGCTCTTCGGTGATACCCCAATCCTTCAGGTCTCTCTTAACGGACTCCTCCCATGTCAAATTCGGTCTACCCCGCCCTCTCTTGACATTCTCCGCACGCTTTAGCCATCCGCTATGCACTGGAGCTTCTGGAGGCCTGCGCTGGATATGCCCAAACCATCTCAGACGATGTTGGACAAGCTTCTCTTCAATTGGTGCTACCCCAACTCTATCTCGTATATCATCATTCCGGACTCGATCCTTCCTCGTGTGGCCACACATCCATCTCAACATACGCATCTCCGCCACACCTAACTGTTGAACATGTCGCCTTTTAGTCGGCCAACACTCAGCGCCATACAACATTGCGGGTCGAACCGCCGTCCTGTAGAACTTGCCTTTTAGCTTTTGTGGCACTCTCTTGTCACAGAGAATGCCAGAAGCTTGGCGCCACTTCATCCATCCGGCTTTGATCCGATGGTTCACATCTTCATCAATACCCCCATCCTCCTGCAGCATTGACCCCAAATACCGAAAGGTGTCCTTCCGAGGTACCACCTGACCATCAAGGCTCACCTCCTCCTCCTCACACCTAGTAGTACTTAAATCGCACATCATGTACTCGGTTTTAGTCCTACTAAGCCTAAACCCTTTCGATTCCAAGGTTTGTCTCCACAACTCTAACTTCCTATTTACCCCCGCCCGACTATCGTCAACTAGCACCACATCATCCGCAAAGAGCATACACCATGGGATATCTCCTTGTATATCCCTTGTGACCTCATCCATCACCAATGCAAAAAGATAAGGGCTCAAAGCTGACCCCTGATGCAGTCCTATCTTAATCGGGAAGTCATCAGTGTCGACATCACTTGTTCGAACACTTGTCACAACATTATCGTACATGTCCTTGATGAGGGTAATGTACTTTGCTGGGACTTTGTGTTTCTCCAAGGCCCACCACATGAAATTCCGCGGTATCTTATCATAGGCCTTCTCCAAGTCAATGAACACCATATGCAAGTCCTTCTTTTGCTCCCTATATCTCTCCATAAGTTGTCGTACCAAGAAAATGGCTTCCATGGTTGACCTCCCAGGCATGAAACCAAACTGGTTTTTTGGTCACGCTTGTCATTCTTCTTAAGCGGTGCTCAATGACTCTCTCCCATAGCTTCATTGTATGGCTCATCAGCTTAATTCCACGGTAATTAGTACAACTCTGAACATCCCCCTTGTTCTTGAAGATTGGTACTAATATACTCCGTCTCCATTCTTCTGGCATCTTGTTTGCCCGAAAAAAGAGATTGAAAAGCCTGGTTAGCCATACTATCGCTATGTCCCCGAGACCTTTCCACACCTCAATGGGGATACAATCCGGGCCCATCGCCTTGCCTCCCTTCATCCTTTTTAAAGCCTCCTTGACCTCAGACTCCTGGATTCGACGCACAAAATGCATGCTGGTCTCATCAAAAGAGTCGTCCAGTTCAATGGTAGGGCTTTCATTCTCCCCATTGAATAACTTGTCGAAGTACTCCCGCCATCTATGCTTAATCTCCTCGTCCTTCACCAAGAGTTGGCCTGCTCCGTCCTTGATGCATTTGACTTGGCCAATATCCCTCGTCTTCCTCTCTCGGATCTTGGCCATCTTATAGATGTCCCTTTCGCCTTCCTTCGTGCCTAACCGTTGGTAGAGGTCCTCATACGCCCGACCCCTTGCTTCACCAACAGCTCGCTTTGCGGCCTTCTTCGCCATCTTGTACTTCTCTATGTTGTGTGCACTCCTATCCAGGTATAGGCGTCTAAAGCAATCTTTCTTCTCTTTAATCGCCTTCTGGACATCATCATTCCACCACCAGGTATCCTTATCTTCGCTTCTCCTTCCCCTGGACACTCCAAACTCCTCTGAGGCCACCTTACGAATGCAAGTCGCCATCTTCATCCACACACAAGATGAACTCTAACAAAAAAATGTTCAACATAAAAGTTGTTCGTCTCGTCGAAGCGGTCAAGATTGCTTTTGGTCTCGTTTCCATCCGAGGTCGTTTACCACCTCAAAAGTTACCCGCAAGGTGCAGCCAGTTTAAACCGAACAGTTTTGGAAAGTTCGGACCAAATCAATCCGAATTTGACTAGGGTTTTGGACGTGAATCCAAGCCTTTTCCTTGCACGGGAAGTCCAGCCGCTTCTTATATACCTGAGGGGTGATGGCCGATTGAACAACACACAATCGATCAATTCATCTACCACTTTTTATCTTTTATCTTTTCTCCTTAACCCTAGTTCTTTTTCTTCCTCGTTCTTCGTTCGTTCTTCTTCATTGCAGGGCGGCGAACCTCGAGGCCCTAGGGGCGATCAGGTCGACCTAGGGCAGCCCATAGCCGCCGCGCGCCCAGACGGGGTCCCTCCCGGGCGTGTGGGGTTTCGGGTCCTCAAAAGCACCCGCCGGATTGCCTGCGTACCACGCTTCCGACCGGGTCTACTTCAACGTGAGCTGCGGTGCATCACCCTCGGTGTTGGAGGTACACGGTGACGTGTTCGTGTGCGAACACACTTTTTGGCGACTCCGCTGGGGACGAAGTTTTGAACGGTCTCCAGCCCGTTCTTGCTACGAAGAGATCGTCATCAAGTTGCTGCAATCTACAAAGGTAATATGAATAGCCAATTCCCCTTTGTAGATGCAAATAATCCATATGTTGTTGCTGGATCACCTATTGAGCATAATGTATCGGCTAGCCCTAGTTTTATCAATCATGCATCTAATTATGTGCAAGGGCCGATGCAAAACAATCTTCATGTTTCAAATTCTTATAAATTTAGCAACATGCAACATATGTATCCCAACTCCCATGCATCGGCAACCCCACAAATTCATATGCCGATGAGCAACATGATGAGTTCGATTAATCAATTTGAAACACCCCAAGTTAGAATTTCCAATGCCATACAAGAAAGTGTTTCACCCTTTTATTCGTCGGCAGCTAATGTGCAATATAGTAATCCAACCATGCCAATGAATGAGAGAATTGGCCATGCTACTAATGGCTATTTGGACAGTTACTCTCAACCGTCATATGCTACACCTCATGTTAGTAATTCTTCGGCACCATACACAACTGTAGATGCTCATAATTCGGCTTCACACCTTCCTGGTTATAGCCGAATGAATGTAAATTTTACAGGAGCGGTTATGCCCAACATTGTAGAAGATGAGATAGTGGTGGCTGCATTGAAGAGTTTAGCCCAAAATAAGAGAATTAGTGCTCTTTGCCTTGAATAACATGAAAAGGGGCTATTTCCTGATTATGCCGCAATAAAAGCTAGAGTTTTGCAAGAAGATGAATCTTTGCCAATTGATAAAATTGGCGAGCAAAAGTATGGTCTTACAACACTGCATATGCTTTCACCTAGTACTACATCATATTATACACCCCCTACACAATTGCAAAATTTCGGCAACACCCGTCTGTCATTGCCGAAAGAATGTAAAAGCATTGGGGGGCAATCATATCCGGAGTGGGCTGA
Source organism: Triticum dicoccoides (assembly GCF_002162155.2). Classification (NCBI taxonomy): domain Eukaryota; kingdom Viridiplantae; phylum Streptophyta; class Magnoliopsida; order Poales; family Poaceae; genus Triticum; species Triticum dicoccoides. The sequence continues at coordinate 787,620,167 of NC_041382.1, forward strand.
AATTGAGAAAAAGCTTAAAGCTAATTTTGCCGCTCGCCGTCAGAAACAAATAGAAAAAGAATTGGCTCAGATAAAAGAAGCATTGCCAATTGGTACTACCAATGAAAAGAAGGATGATTCGGAATATGAAAGTGCTTCGGTTGAAAAAGCCGAATCAAGTAGTATATATTCTGAATCCATCAAATCCAACGAGGCAAGCATTATTGAGAAAGGGCATGGCAAGCATAGGAAAACAGCGGTGCTTGATTTTTCTGAAGTTAATGGAACCTACTTCCTTCCCTATGAGTTACGTGCCGTAGAAATTGACAAGCTTCTAGGACAAGAACAAGTAGCCAAACAAAGTTCGGCCGACAAAAATCTTCAAAGCAATGATGCACGGATTCAAGAAAAAGATGATGACAAGGTGTTGGGGAGCCATCCAAAGACGGAGCAAGATGTTCTTCAAATGGCACCACTATCATGCTCTCCCAACATATTTGAAGAGGTATGCATAGCGAGTAACTTACCTATTTTCAGATTTGGTCGCAACTTCATTATTGATGCATCTATAAGAAATATTCTCATAAGTAATTTTGAAAGACCAATGAGGAAGGGCGATTTACTTGTTAGCAGTAAAATTGTTATGGAACATATCGGTCAACCCATTGCACCATTTATAAAGACCGATAATGACTTATTGTTACAGCCAAAGCTTTTCTCGTTGCTTTCTCTAAAGTTCATATCTAGTTGGGTAGCTTTGCTTATTTCTTACTTAGCTTACACTTGGTCTCCACTGAGACATGTATGTTCTAAATATCTTCGTTTCAGAAATTTAAAGCCAAGGTTAAATTCTATTGAGAAAACCGATGCTAATATAATATCATATCCAAAGACATCGGAGATAGAGTGGAAAACACAATGCATAGCCGAATGGGGAGATTCCAAATCTGAACCATTCATTTGCTTATCTTCAAAGCCGTTCAAATAGCAAGATCGGCTAGGAAACAAGAAGTATACTTTCAATTCAAGCATGTGTGATAAAATATTTGATTTGTTGCTGAAAAATAATTACATTACAATTCTTGATCACCATGTTAAGCCATCAATCCAAGGACGAATGTATTGTAAGTTGCATGATTCGTCCAAGCATAATTTTGAGGATTGCAACATGTTTCGTCAAATAGTTAAATCGGCCATTGAAAAAGGACGATTGAAGTTTGTTGAAACACCAAGAGATGACCAGTCTATTCTGATTGGTCCCAATGGCAAAAAAATTTTACATCGGCTGCTTCAAGCTGATCCATTTAAAAAGAATGTAAAAGCTGCAGGTGATGGGATCAAGCTTTCAAGTAAAGAAGTTGTTGAAGAGCATAATGAACATAATCTTAAGGGCGAAAATTCCATCGAAGCTACAATGGAGACGCCAAGGACAGGGGGGCAGCAAGCAAATCCAATGATCGATGAAAGCAAACCAAAAGAAAACAAAGGCCGGAATAAGCACAAGTGTAAGAGATCAAAAATCACTTTGCTGAACTATTGGATAAATATCAAAAAAAGAGTGAAGAGAAGAATGCTTATCGGCCAAATCATGCGAAGAAACCAAGATCACCCCCAAGGCGCAAATATGAGGATCGGTATTGGCAAAGTGATAATTTTAATGCAACATATTCATATCCTTATTTTGGGCCGCCAATGCCAATGCCGTGGATGCCTCCCTATGCTCATATAGATACATATTCATCATGGGACAGGTATGGTACAATGGCACATTCTCCATCTTATTCTAGAACATCTCACCAATACTATGCAGCTCCAAGAAGATCAACATTTGAACAATCATGTATCAAAGACCGTTTCAATTATAAGGAATCGGTCCAGAGCTCAAGGAAGAAGAAAGAGATGGTAAAGAAAGTTTACCGTGTGAAAAGAGATGGTCGTAAGTGTGCTACTTCCGATTTGATCTCAAAAAACAAAGAGCCAATTAAAGTGTTGACATTGGCTACAAAAGGCAAAGAAGTGAAGCAATCAATTGATAAAAATCAGAGTGCAAAATCTGAAGAAAATAAGTTGAGGGTGCACAAGGCCCAGAAAGAGTTGCCATTGGTTGAAACAAAATCATAGTCGAGGTGCTCACTCGGCTTATCGTATTGGCAAAAGAAGGAATTACAAAATCTTAGTGCGCAAGAGCTTAGAAAGAAGAACATGGCATGGGTTCCCAAGAGGATCAATCAATACAAAAACGATGTGCATGCTTCAATTGCAACAAGTACAATAGAAATGAAGAAGGAGAATGATGGAAGCAACAAACAATTAAGCCGAAGGTGTGCATCACAACATCAAAATCTTCGGTTAGCACATCATCCATTTTCTTCAACAATGCCATTGATGCCTTTGCCATGGAATTCATCCACAGGTATGATCAGTTACCCTCCATGGACTTATTTTGATCCATGGATGCAACATAATTTTCTATATGATGACAGAGTATTACCAAATCACTATACATTTGGTTAGTTACATTTTTGTTGCTAGAAAAAGGAGCCGAAATATTTTATTGCTATTTTATTTGTTTATTTCGGCTATACATGTTTTAATGGATGAATTCTACATGAACCTCATGGTAATGTCCGATACTTAACTATCGTCCTAAGAAACTATCTGATCATGGCCGGTGTGGAATTCTAACACCGTCCTTAGTTCAATTGGAACCGAGACAAGGTACATGTTAAGTGATATTAGCTTTGTCTCTCTAGTACTATGGAGATTATATTTTGATGGTTGAATTTGTAGCAATGGCCAAAGTGTTGGTGTTGTTTATTTATCTCCATATGGAGCTAGTTTGTGAAGCCTCATGCCGCTTAAGATATTTTTGCACAATGATCAAAGCCGAATATGCATTGTTATTCGGATTGGAGCTTTGCCTTGCTATATGTGCTATACATATTGAGGCTTCCGGTGATTCGTTATTAGTAGTGCAACAAATGTCCAAGGGTTATCAATGTTTTGACGAATCACTTATAGTTTATCTTTTGATATGACTAGATGCAAGATTTACCTTGGGTTGCTTTAAAATTGTTCATATATCTAGACATGACAATTTGAAGGAGTTGGCACAGCAAGCATATGGCTACTATGTTAACTATGGTGTATTGTATTTCTATCAATAGCCGATGCTAGGTTTTGTCAACATAGGTAAGGCCGAACCGAAGGCCACCGCTTCGGCCACTAATAAAACTTTTATGCAGGCGGAGTAAGGATTGGAGGAAGTTCATTATTAATTATCTGCAAAGTCCTAGCGAAAGGATGAACAATATGGTTCGGAGGATGGTTTTGATCTATGGAACCTTATCACTGGATTGTTATTGAAGTTGGGAAAGTTTCACCCAAACTTGCATCGAAATATTCACACAAGCAATGGCCGACATAAACTTATCGTCATAAGCATATGCAAAATGGCTGATGAAGTGTTGACATCGTCCTTAGAGCAAGCTATGTGCAAGTTATTTTTCGGCACACAAGATTTGCCGAAAAACAGGGGGGCATGTGTTGACACCAGATTTTGGCACGGTCAAGAACTTATTTAAAATGGCCTCAAATGGAGAAGTGTTATACATGAAAAAGTTTTGTATTATCGATACGAACATCTTTGAAGTTTGGGCCATCGCCATCTAATTTCATCTCGAAGGCCGAAGTTGTGTTCGAAATACTGAGATTTTGTATTCAGAACACTATTTGGCACATTACGCCCCCAAGACTGCTTCTTATGGAAAAATGATCTACATGGATTGTCTTCGTCTCATCGAAACGATTGATTTTGATATAAGAATCGTTCCAATCCGAGTTCGTATGAAAAAGTTAGAGCCATCCTAATACAGCACTATCACGAGCCAAAAGTGGCGCGCCCCACCAGACACCCTGTCTGATGGGTAGCGTGAATAACAGCCTGTGTTGCACGAGCGATTTGACCCTCAAGATGAACTCTAATAAAAAAATGTTCAACATAAAAGTTGTTCATCTCGTCGAAGCGGTCAAGATTGCTTTTGGGCTCGTTTCCATCTGAGGTGGTTTACCACCTCAAAAGTTACACGCAAGGTGCAGCCAGTTTAAACCGAACAGTTTTGGAAAGTTCGGACAAAATTAATCCGAATTTGACTAGGGTTTTGGACGTGAATCCAAGCCTTTTACTTGCACGGGAAGTCCAGCCGCCTCTTATATACCTGAGGGATGATGGCCGATTGAACAATACACAATCGATCAATTCATCTACCACTTTTTATCTTTTATCTTTTCTCCTTAACCCTAGTTCTTTTTCTTCCTCGTTCTTCGTTCGTTCTTCTTCATTGCAGGGCGGCGAACCTTGAGGCCCTAGGGGCGATCAGGTCGACCTAGGGCAGCCCATAGCCGCCGCGCGCCCAGACGGGGTCCCTCCCGGGCGTGTGGGGTTTCGGGTCCTCAAAAGCACCCGCCGGATTGCCTGCGTACCGCGCTTCCGACCGGGTCTCCTTCAACGTGAGCTGCGGTGCATCACCCTCGGCGTTGGAGGTACACGGTGACGTGTTCGTGTGCGAACACTACTGTAAAATTTTACTTAGGTCCAGATTAGTAAACGAAGCTCTTTTCTTTCCCCGTTTGTTTTTCGTTGCTTCGTTTGTTTTGATTCTTTTTGCAAACCGGAGTTCTTAAGTTGAACTTTCTGGTTAGATCTCTTATTTGAGTTTTACATGTGCATTAGATGAGTACTAATTGTATGCTTGTTTGCTTGTTTGTTTGCGATAGAGCACCCGGAGTGCGCCGCTTGCTACTTCAAATCTCTAGGTTTCACGGATCATCAGCAAGGCAAGTAACACTTTGATCATACCTCTTTACTACCCAGTTTTATTGCATTAGATCAATCCTCAAACAATTGCATGATTAGGATCTAAATAAATTGTGGTTTTTGGGAAGTAGTTGAGGTAGTACCTGTTGCCTGTTTTATTATCAAACCCTTGGGAGTTACTTCTACGTTTGCTTACTGCCATGCTATGCTAGTAGACGTGGATTGGGTGAGTGAATCCATGACAAATGTGAGATTGTTATTTAATGGTTTATTTAAGGTAGCAACTTTAATACACATCTGGGTGGATTGAGGCACCTGGGTATTCCAGTGTTTGCCTGTTTTTCTTTATGGACCGCCACACAGGCTCAAAGTGATCATAAGATTATTTCATGCTAGAAACTTCCGTGTGCAGCCACAAGCTACTATGGGCTCTAGCATAGTTTATTAAGTTACATGAGCTCTTGAAGAGGTAGACTAGCAGATGTAGTGGGTTGTAGGTTGGTACTGTCTACCCGGAGTAGAGAGTTAATGCTTCTGAAAGACTGTGACTCGGTCATCCGTTTCTCAAGCATCGTGAAGTGAGAGAAATTCAATGGAGGAGATCGAGTCTTGTGGGGAAAACTGCGCAAACCTCTGCAGAGTGTATAAACTAATCATGGTTAGCCGTGTCCCCGGTTATGAACGTTTTGAGTATCTAGTACTTGGATTATCATGTGAATCTCATCATGTTACTTTAATTTAATTTGTTGGGTTTAATGATGATGCTTAATTGGGATTGAGAGGGTGTCTACACTCTCAATGTTTAACAACCACCCTGATAGTTAAATAAAATTTATTCCTTTGTTGTAGGGAAAAATTGGCTTTATGCAAAACTGTAACGATAGAGCATTCCACCAGCCATATAAGCATGTAGTATAGCATACTTCTGTTCATTTTTCTCTATGTGTTACATTGCCAGCATATTCCATGTGCTGACCCGTTTTTGGGCTGCAAGGTTCATGCTGCAGACTTTTCAAACGACGAGTAAGGTGCCTCTTAGGTCGTGGTTCTATACTCAGTGATGCCGTTGGAGTTGATGGACTCACTTATCTTCCAAGCCTTCCGCTGTTATCATCATTAGATGGTCCTAAGCCATATTTATTGTAATAAGTCCTCCTTTGGAGACATTCGACGTAATAAGTGTGTGATTGCTACTCTGTTATAAATCCTTTAAGTACTGTATGTGTCATCATTACTGATCCAGGGATGACACTGAAGCACAGAGATCAGACTGTTTGAGGTTTGGTCGCTACACCTATGGTCACGCCTGGGCAAGCCGGCAAATTTCTTCCCAACCAAAAATACGCCCAGAACCACACTGCCGGCGTTGAACCCACTATCTCTCCAGTTCCCAAATCTATGCACACCACGCTTCGAGATGTCCATTGGCTAACTGCTATGCAGGATGAGTTCAAGGCGCTGACGGCGAACCGGACGTGGACGCTCGTTCCTCATCCTCCTGGAGCAAACATTGTCACAGGCAAATGGGTGTTCCGGCACAAATACAAGGCGAACGGGAGCTTGGAGCGGTACATGGCGCGATGGGTTGTCATGGGCTTCTCTCAACGCCCTGGCATGGACTTTGATGAGACGTTCTCTCTAGTTGTCAAGGTGGCAACAATTCGCACCGTTCTCGCCATTGCCGCTGCTCGTGACTGGCCTGTGCACCAAATGGACGTCAACAATGCGTTCTTGCATGGGCACCTCACTGAGTGCGTCTACTGCCAGCAGTTGGCCGGCTTTGTCGACAACCAACACTCTGAGCACGTTTGCCTCCTCGACAAATCTCTGTCCTGATTCAAGCAAGCCCCGCGGGCTTGGTTCGCCCGCTTCGCCGCGTTCCTGAGCATGCTCGGCTTCGTTGCGTCTCGTGCCGATCCGTTGATGTTCACGCTCCACGGCGCCTCTGGGACTGTGTTCTTGCTGCTCTACGTCGACGACACAGTGCTCACCGCGTCGAGCGCGTCCATGCTTCGTCATCTTCAGCATCTCATGGCGGCCGAGTTCTCCATGAAGGACCTCGGCGCCCTCCACTACTTCCTCGGCATCAGCGTCACGCGCGACGCCAATGGCTTCTTCCTCTCCCAACAGTAGTACGCCGCTGAGCTACTGGATCGGGCCAACATGGCCACCTGCAAGCCCGTCTTCACTCCCGTTGACACGCGCTCCAAGCTGTCTGCCAGCGATGGCGTGCCTGTCCGCGACGCCTCCAAGTACCGCAGCCTTGTAGGCGCACTCCAATACATCACTCTGACGCGGCCGGACCTCGCCTACGCTGTGCAACAAGCCTGTCTGTGCATGCACGATCCTCGTGATCACCATCTGGCGTTGGTCAAAGGATCCTCCGTTACCTACGCGGTACCATGACACACGGGCTTCATCTCCGGCCCTCCTACGAGCTCAACCTTGTGGCGTACTCCAACGCCAACTGGGCGGGGGTGCCCCGACACACAGCGCTCCACGTCCGGCTACGCGGTCTTCCTCGGCGACTCCCTCATCTCCTAGTCATCCAAGCGGCAGCCGACGGTGTCACCTTCGAGCGCGGAGGCCGAATACCGTGATGTTGCCAACGTGGTGGCAGAGTGCTGCTGGTTGCACCAGCTCCTTGGTGAACTGCGCGTGCCCCTGCCCACCGCCACAGTCACCTGCTGCGACAACATCTCCGCGGTGTACATGGTTGCCAATCCAGTACATCACCGCCACACCAAGCACAACGAGCTCGACATCCACTTCGTCCGCGAGAAAGTTGTGTTGGGACAGCTGCGTGTTCTTCATGTCCCCACCGCACAACAATTCGCCGACATCATGACAAAGGGGCTCCCGACTCCGGCATTCCAGGAATTCCGCTCCAGTCTGTGCATTCGACCACCCGATCAGACTGCGAGGGGGTGTTGACGATCAACTTCCTCTGTGACCTGCTGACTGAGTCGTGCACGTAGCCTACGCACCATTTCCTCTAACTGGCGCACATCACCCATGTACTGAGCGCTCTGCGCCTCTGTTGTGACACTATATATACGAGTGTAATACGATTGCAGCACCACAAGGTGCATTGCTCTGTCCCTTCTCCAGTCTACAGAGAGATCAAGCAAACGTGCAGCGAGACTCGCTCAGCTACTAGATCGTGCCATCCCACGACCTCGAGCATGCTCCTGTCACTCTTACAAGCGTGCCGCAGATCTCACAGACCGTGTCCCCCGCCGCTAATAGAAACTATCTGAAGAAAAACGAGCAAGTGTCTAACACTCTAACTGAACCTATACTACGTTATTTCTGAAACTGAACTTCACGACAGGTGCGGCAGGCTTAGTCAGGGCAACAATTCACCCCCTTAAGCTTGCTGCACCGTGCCGTGATGATACCAAGTTTCCCATGAACCTGATCCTTCCCAGCGCCTTGGTGAGAATGTCAGCGAGCGGCGGCGGCAGCGGAGGCGGTGTGGAAGAGTTTAAAGAGGCGGAGGGGAAGGAGGAAAGAAGATAGAAAGCGAGTCCGGTAAGGAGACGGAGGGGGGATCCCTCAACTGGACGGAGTTGCTGTTGGATCTGGGGAGGAAACTCGAGAAGATGGAAATCGAGTTATGGACGGAGGAGGCTTCCGGTAAGGTGAAGGAATTGTATTCCGATTCCGTTTGGATCTGAAGAAGAAGCACAGGAAACTCAATAAGGGTTTGTACCTCTCGCAAGAGATCGTCTCGCACAGGGAAGGTGAAGGAATTGTATTCCGATTCCGGCCGCAACAGGGCCGCAACAAGGAGCTGGAGAAGGAGTTGATGATTATTAAGGAGAAGGAGAAGGAGAAGCAACTCTCGAAGAAGCAGGAGCAGGAGACGGTGGTAGATTCCGACGAGTCGGAGAAGAAGAAGCTGGAGATCTCCCTGATGGAGGAGATCATATCCGTGGAGAGGGAGCGCAAAGACCTGCTTGCCTCACTTACTCCCACCTTTTCTCTCTGGAAAGAGATTGATTCTCAAACAACCTGGACCATCGCCACAACTACTTTTTCTAGGGACAACAATGAGAATCCACTTGCAGACTACTTCAACCTCATCCTCCAAGCTATGGAGGACCTGGGTCATCGGATGCTTTCTACATTGTATTTTCTCAACAAATCCGATGACTCCGTATGCTCCTACAAGGCCACCGAATTGTGCAATACAGCAACCAAACTGAATATGCACATCAAGGGATTCAGCCCGAAGCCGGAGCCGGAGCCAGAGCCAGAGGAGCAACCGGGGCAGATCGATTTGTCGAGTCTTTTCAGAAAATATTGTCGATTTCCTGATAATTACAACAACATCTTGGCCCGGTTAGATATGGAGGAGCATGAGGAGAACAAATCTGAGGATGTTCATGTGAAGAAGACCAAGGAAGAGGAGGACAAGGAGAAGGACGTATCCTCAATGGAGTATCTCAAGAAAAGGATGGACATCGAGCAACAATTTTTAGCCCAGCATCGAAAATCCTGGGAAAATGTGTGGGGCAGCTGGATTGGACGGTGCGGTGGATTTATGGATACAAGTAAGTAACTAACTTTCTGCTCGTATCTACTAGTTTTCGTAATATTTTCATGCACCACAATGCTTCCTTTTCTGTGATATTCTCTCGCTGTGATCCTCAAATGTTAGTTGCACAATTGTTGAATCCATTGGATCTTTAGGGTCGCCGTCTTGTCGCATTTACAGATATTTTGTGCCTGCCATGATAAATTTAAATTGTGCAAATGCTGAATCCATTGGATCTTTAGGCTCGCTGTCTTGTCGCATTTAAAGATATTTTGTGCCTGCCATGATAAAACTGTCAGGTGGGTTGTGTAATATTGAACAATTGACTGGAAAAAATGTTATCAATTATAATACTGCTTATCAACTATGTGTATGCAAAACAAAAAATGTGTTTTCTTCTTGTAACAACCTGACACTCCAATAACACCAAGTAAATTTTGTAAACGTCGCTGTGTCGAAGTTTGTCACTTCCCATACTCTGCTAAACTATGAGCATCCATGTGTATAACTGCTTAGTTACATGATCCTATGAAAGTGGCCGTTCCATAACTGGCAATCAACCTAAATAGGTAGGAGTAACAGAATTCCACAACTGGCAATTAACCTAAACTGCCTTATTTTTTTCATTCTTAACCTGTACACTATCTGTGTAGTTATCTTGTTTTGAATAATAATTCAAACAATTAGCATGCATATTAATCTCTAACTATGAGACAAACACGCGTAACAGTAGGGGGGATGTGTGTAACTGTACATATCCTATAGTTTTTGTGTGTTACTTGTATGGAGTAACTATGAGATGCAGGTTTTGTATAATATGCCCTATAATATAGTATAGAAATAATGTATATAACATGAAAATAAATAAAGCAGTTTGTTATTTGTTTGCTTACATAGGGGGTATGTACTTTGCTTACTTTATTTGCTTATTCATATAAGAATTCTGACAGTTGACACTTATCATTGGTGCTGCAGCCATATTGAGCCCTATGCAATTTACACATCACACACCTGGTAGCATCCCTTCCCCTGCTGCCATCACCGGCAGTACCTTGCAAATCTATTCAATCAAGATAAAGAGTATAAAAGGCTTGAACTGGCCACTCAGAGTGTATGGCGAGGTTGCTGCTCGAGACACTGTGGACCGCAACCGCAACATTCTATTCTCTCGGTCAAGGTTTGACTACCAAGAACTCAATGGAGAAGTATGTAGTGTATTCAGTTTTCTGTTCTATTTTCCTTTGTTTCCTCCTCCTGACTATGTAGCACATTATGATTAGGTGTTTATAATAATGATATGATGCTTGCAGGATGATTGCTTATGCTTGACTGGTCCGTCTCGTGCTATTGTTGCCTTGGACCATGTTGAGTTTGAAGTTGATCTCCAAGTAGCCAATGGAGCAGAGTCTCAAACATTGATGAGCTGTAGAGGTTGTTATGGCGGTACAGATGGTTTTCTCTCTTCCTTGGGCAGCGTAACTGATGGTGATGATGGATGTACCTTGTCGTTCTCCAACAAGAGCTGTAGAGTTGAGGTAACCCTTGACCAGATTGATAAATCACTCCAGGCTACTATCGTGGGCGTACGTGTTACCAAAGGGCGTTGGCCTTTTAAGCATGGATGCCGAGTTGTGTGTTCTTGGTCTCCTGCTGCGGCGACAGATGTCATTGGTAAGACTTGCAGGCGAGTTGTGCTTCTTGATCACCGTGGTAAAGGAATGCACAGAAGACCAGACAAGCACCTTCATCTCTCAAGGAGAGTCGTTTCAGTGGAATCACATGGAACGCTGAGAGTGTCCATAGAAGCATATGGAAAATCTCGTCGTTATATTGCTCGAGAAGGTCACATCAACTTCCCTGTTCAGCAGTGCCAAACAAGAACGATTGAGTGTCAAGTTGGCGACTCCAAGGTGGAGGTTGCTCTAGGGTGGTCGTTGCTTGTGAAGGAAAAAGCGCTCTTGACGGTGATGAGGCAGTCCGGGATGGAGATGGAGATGGAGATGGAGATGGATTCTGATTCTGATTCTGATTCTGACTCTGGCTCCGCCTCTGGTTCCGGCCATGAGATGGACGAGAGGGATTCCAGCAAGGAGCCGGTGGGGGATGCCGGCGGCAAGGAGATGGGGCAGATGGCCAACGACTTGGTTGGTGTTCTTTCCGGCCACCTTGGGATGCTTAAGAGGGAGATCTCGTTCCTGAGGACAGAGGTCAAGTCCCGGGGATTGGCTGGAAACAGGGCTTGTCAAGACCAGATCATGTCTAACCTAGGGCCCCTCGATGAAAATCTTCTCAAGAAGGTGAATTTGCCTTACCTAGGTTCCAACACTGAGGAGGTGATGGATTTTCTGCTGGTCGAGACGCAGCAGTTGCTCTACCGCTTCAACTCTCTCGCATCCATTCTACAGAAACTCAGAATCCCCATATCTTCCGACAAGATTGATAAGCTGCGTCTCATATCCAATGCACTTGTGGGCATCTCGGAGCTTATCAAGAGGCACAAATCTGTTGCTGCTGACAAGCAAGATGGTGAAGATCGTTTGGACTGTGCCGGCTGGGAGGCTACATGGGGAAGCTCGACAGGAAGACATGGTTGCTTTGACGACATAAGTAAGCAAAAATAAATACTGTCATCTGGCTATCTTTTCCTCTCTTTAATTGGGCCTCAGTCAATTCAATGCACTTTTCCTTTTTGTATATATCACTGCAAAGCAAAGTAGAACTCTTCTTATATATGCATAGATTTTAATCTGCTAATTTTATTAATAGCTCGATCTCTAACCGTCCGCAATCTCTTAATTTTGTGATGCAGCAACATTGAGTCCTATGCAGTTTACGGCTTGCACGCCTGGAAGCTTCCCATCCTCGTCCGTGCCTGGTCCTGCCTTGGAGATCTACTCAATCAAGCTCATTAATCTGAATCCTAATCTGAGTTGGCCCATTGATGTCTATGGCGTGGTCGCTGCACGGGATGATTTTGACCACAACCGCAACATTCTCTTCTGCCGGTCAAGTGCAGACTGCCAAAGAATTAACCAAGAGGTTTGTATAATGTCTATCTTCTCGTCTAATTGTTATAAAGGATTATGTGTAGAGCATTTGTTGTGTGACAAAGGATTAAGTTATAATTATTGCGTTATGTTTGTAGTTTAAACTGAGTTGTTTGGTTACCTACATACCTTGGAATTGTTTTGTGTAATCAGATTCGTTTAAGGTTCAAACTAGTCGGTATCAGCTTTAGGCAAGTTATGCAGGCTAGGGAGTATGTACTGACCTGCACCGTTGAAATTTTTCTGCCATATTTAGTGAGCATAGAGCAAATCAGCAAGAAAAGCAATTAAAGTAGTCTCGCACTTGCCGAGGCTGTTTCTGGATGATAGCAGGGCACATGCCACTGTTATGTTTATTTCTGTATATCACACAAGTAATGCGGCACATGGGCAAAGGCCGAGCAAATATGGCTGACATTGGCCGCCTGATTGGGTGGCTGTGTGATTGAAGGAGGGTAGAGATATGCAAAGGTTGTAAAATCGACTATGGATATTGACCTGCTGTTTCTTTGGGTGTAAAAGCAGAAGGTGTCGGTTCTAAATCCAAATTCAAAACCTGTGTATTATAGTGGTACAGATTATTAGGATCTGTTTGCGAACGGAGTATTTTTTTTCCAGATTTTGGCCATGTAATATCTGTTAGTCTATGTCTAGTTAAACTAGTTGAACTGAATTGTTATTTTGCATCATGTGTGTGACTGATGTTGATGAACATGGCGCTTGCAGGACCCTTTTTTGCACTTGATTGGCCCGTCTCGTGCAATTGTAGCTGAAGAACCTGTGATGTTTCAAATTGAACTGAAATTGAAGTATGGAGCAAATTTCAAAGATACAGCATTGTTCACTTCCAACCAAAGTTATCGCCCCATCATGCCATATGATACCATGCAGATCTATAACCGCTGTTGTACAGCAGAGATAAGCCTTGGGCGAGTTGATCCAGCAATCCAGGCCACAATTGTAGGTGTTTGTGTGACTAAAGGGGGGTGGCCTTTTAAGTATGGATGTAAAGTTTCTTGCTTGTTTTCTCCTGCTGATGCAACGGAGGGATGCGCGGCAGAAGTCGTTTTGCTTGACCGCCGTGCTAAAAGGATGCGTGCGGGATCAGATGGGTATCTTTCTTTGTCAAGAAATGTCGTGTCAGTGGGATTGCAGGGCACACTCCGAGTCGTCACAGAAGCATACTCAAAGTTTGGACTCAATATTGTTCGAAAATATCACGCTGAATTTCCTATCCAGCAGTGTCAGATAGATAGTTGTGAGTGCTCAGTTGACGGCTCCACATTGAAGATAGTTGTTGCTTGGTCTCGCCTTGCCATTGACAAGGATGATCTTGTAAACGATGGTTATTGAAGGTGCGTCGACCTAGCTTGTTGCTGCTGCTAGTTTTGTCAAATCTCATGTAGCAGCTCTTGTTCTTGCATATATACTATATTAATTTGAGCATGTAGTTAGTTGTCAACCTGTGCACAAAAAGGAACCTCTTGTTAGGCTCCATTTATCTTTTCTCTCATGCCTGCCATTTGGTCTTGTAGGAGGAACTGAGGAAGTGAGGATGCACAAAGGAACAATGGAGCTGGTGGTTAGTTAATTCCTTAGTTTAGAATGGAGCTGGTGGTGGCATGAAGGCGTGGTTCCTTAGTTTGGAATGTTGAATCGTGATGATGTCTAGTTAGAAAGACGAGAATTATCATGCTACTGCTGATGACTAAAAAACTTTGTCCATGGTTTGATTCTGTGGGTTGAGAGCTACTGTAATTTGGTTGGCTTCCTCGACATTATGCCTGTGAATTTTTTGTGCCTGAGAAAATTGATGTTCTTGCCTCACCAGGCCAGAATATGCCTGTGAATTTTTTGTGCCTGAGAAGTGGGTCTGGCCTGGTGGACTCTAAGCTTGTCGTTATTTTCTCCCACATCCGCCTCTGTTTTATCTTCAGGCTGATGCACCAGGAGTCCAAAATGGATAACCGTGCTGCCTCATGCTCCATCCAGGCTAACTACTTGCTCCTATTCTCCAGGCCTCACGACATGCACCAAACATGAACGAGGCAACGAACCAAATGGCCCATAATCTTGCTATGTTCTCAGGCCTACTACAAGTAAAAAAATAATGATAAAAACTAGGCACTTCTTGAGATTGAAAAACAAAAAAATGTCTCAACTTTGTGAAATAATTTTCAACAAAACAAATATATAAATGCATGAACCTCATCAGCGACTTTGTTCATCTTATTACCTGTATATATGTATGTATGTATGTTAGGCTCAATCTTGCAGAGCCTACTCACCCGTAGCAACATGAACAATAATCATCATGCATTACATGCATACATCACATCACATACAATGCCTAGCCTGCTCTGCTAATTTAAGAACAAAATTGACAGTAACTATATCATCTCATTATGCTATGCTATGCTACACAAACACAGTGTCTATATCAATGGATGCACGGTTCATCCAGATCCCCCCTTTTTTAGCTCCGATCAACTCCAAGAAGTATTTGGTCGCCACATGGTCTTCTGCACAAACGACAGCCGGACCTCCCAGTGCAGCGACTTGACGATTGACTCCACCTCGCGTATCGTTTCCATATCGCCCCTGACGATCAGCCTCACTACCCGGTCCACCTCCACAATCACACCCAACAGTTCACACCTACAGCAACATCATTCATCACTCGAGTCAGACTTCAACTCTTGTTCTATCAACAACCATAACAACATGTTTTTTTCATGCATAAATTTAGCAGGTTAAACATCCATCATTTGATCAGTCATGGTGGCTTTCATGCCATGTCGGTTTCCCTAGTGAAAAGACCATTACCTCTTGTTAATCTTCGAGAAAAGATGGCTCGCGTAGACAAGATCGTAGCTTCTCAGGTAGTAGGTGCTAAACAAGTCGTACCAGTCATGGTAGAGTCCAAACAGCCCGCACTACTCGTATATGATTAGGAGCGTGTGAGGTGAGTCGATTGGAACTACATTCATGACCCACACCTTCATGTCCTGCAAAGCTGCTGCAAACCTACAACAGGAAGGGGATGACACGGATTAATATCACGTAGTGCATTTTCCTGCTCCAAGACTTGCAAACAACAGTTGATGTCAATGCTGCTAAACATAAATTGCAGTGGAAGAAAACTGCAGACTGGATGGCACAAGTATTCCTTTACGGTGCTAAAAAGGAACAATGATGACATTTCTGACAGCAGGCCAATCAATGTCCAGGCCTTCCATATAAGAATTGCTTATCAACCGCTTCCTGTGCTCATACTCCGCTTGAAAATCCTCCTCAGGGGCAGGTTTTCCATATACTCCAGTCTCAGAGCTTTCCAACCAGTAAGGAGGTCTTTCCACCCTCAATGGCCACCATTCCTCCCGCCACCAACGTAAACCACGGACGCCGGGGTCTGCGGGCAATTTATGCATACAAGACTGCAATGAAACATTCCTCAAGGGCAATAAAAGAATATATGAACCTAAAATTAGGTACAAGATTCAGTGACCAGCATTAAAGATATAACGTGTTGAGAATGAGAACACTCACCAGGCAGCATCAAGATTATCACAAGAGATCTCCACCCAGCGGAGGCCGGGTTTGCAGCACACCCTTCTGTCATAGAAGCGGTTGTCCATTGGTTTCTGAAAAATCGACACACCTACTCAATTTATCCCTATCCTTTACTTTATTGAGTAGTTTCCAGTACATTGACCAGACATTAATGGCAAAGTGCAAAACAAAATAGATAGATATTAGATAACTAATTTACCATTTCATCACAACAGTCAAGTTGACATAGCATTTGGTAGCAACAATGGTATGTCCACAATGTAAAAAACAAAAAAACAATTTACCTTCCCATATCTTGACATCTTGGCAGTTTCTGGTATACAGGAGTAGCCGACCACAGAAAGTAACCACCAGGCCGTAACAGTGTGTTCAATTCTAGCAAGAGCTTACCAACACTGATAAATTCAGACAACAGCAACATAGAGGAATGATATTGTACAAGAGGAGGCTTGTTGTAAAAGAAAGAAAGTACCTTCAATATGCCATGGTACTCTACAGCGTGCATCAAAGACCCTTCTGGGAAATGGGAGCCTTTCGTACCCATCAAAGACCGTTGATATAGCAGCAGGGATTCCTCTCTCGACGGCAAACTGCACCTGAGCTTCAAGCTCATCTTTAGGTTTAGGTGCAAACGACATCGTAAGCACATCTACTCCTCTCAAACAGATATCCTCCAAAGCTAGCAACTCGACAGCCAACGTCTAAAACCACACGGCTCTGTTTTCCCCATGCCACATCTTTCTTTGCCTCTCCTTTTCTAAAAAAAATAAAAAAAACATCTTTCTTTGCCTGCGTGGTAGCATCAGACATGCCAAACAGAGTTTTAAGTTTTAACTACATTCAACTCCTACTAAATCCAATGCATTATCCTTTTTTCACGATGCTATTATGCATGACTAGAGTAACTTATTGTGTATAAACTGCTGCAATAATTATTTCACGATGCAAATGCTTGAACTGAGTTCTGCCTCCCGGAAAGGAAAGACGAGGTGCTCCCCGGAGACATTAAACCAGTTCTGGTGCCAGCTTGGTATGAGGAACGTTGCTATACCATATCTGCAGCAACAAAACCTCAGTTAGTCAGGTAAACAAACCAAAACCATGTCTGAAGATAACTCAACTCAAGCATCAACACAGATAATTCAGTTCAGTGTCCACCTAGAAAGAACCTGGCATCTGCTCTTCGTTCGGCCACCTTATCAGACTCCGGTATCCCGGTCGGCGGCAGGGGGACAAGGCAGGTCGGAGCCTCGGAGGCTCCTGTCCTCAGGGCAATGCCTCTCCCGGTGCTCGTAGTGCTTGTCGCTCCGGATGTAATCGGCTCCAGCCTCAACGTCGCAGAGCTTCCCTTTTCATTAAAAAAACCCATAGAAATCGAGTTAGGGAAGGGGACCGAGAGGGATTCCATCAAGGAGACGGAGATGGAGGAGATTGAGAGGGATTCCGATACAAGAAGCATTTGACTGACAAGGCGGGGTCTGGTGTAGAGCAGATTAATGCAGACTTTGCTAAGGACGCTGAAATGATGGAGAACTTTACAGAAAGGGTTGGTAGCCAGCAAGAGGAAGAGTATGACTGCACTCAGGATCCTGAAGATTTTGCTAGAAGGCTCGGGATTAGCACTCAGAGAATTAAAGAGATTGAGGCTGAAGTGGAAGAGGAGTTGTCGGCTGAGGAAAATTGCAACCTAAGGCATGACAAGGAGAACCTAACCCCTGACATGGTTAAAACAGCCGGTGCTATTTCACCTCCTGGAAGAGTTGTTGCGACGAAGCAGAACTCCTTCTCTAACAGGGTGCAAGGGGTGGTATTGAATCCTTTGCAAGATCTTGGGGCGGCTGATATTACCAAGCAACAAAAGTTGAGGGAAGCTGAAGTTAGGGTTCAAAAGGCTAAAGAAAAGGCAGCTCTAGATGAGGCGGCGAGGAGAAGAAGCGACAGGAACAAACACAAAGAGGAGGTGCAGACTATGGACAAAGCTACTGACATGGCGAGGAGGAAGAATCTGGAGACCCCAGGTATGGCTCCTACAGATTTAAATATTGTTCCCAATATACCTACTGTTTTAAATACAGTACCTAGTTTTATTTCGCACATTACGCAATGCATTGGTATTAGCTTAGGCAATACTCCTGAGGAAATAGATAGCACTATTTCTATGATCAAGAGCTTAGAAAAAACTAGGAGTGATTTATTTCTTGCAAATATGAGGAAGAAGACTAATGTGGAAGGTAGTGATGAAGAGTCAAAACTGGGAAGTTTTGACCCTGATAACATTAGGAACCTTGTATCTGACTCAGAATGTGAATCTGAGGACGATGAAGAGCTTAGAGATGAATTAACTCTTTTATCATCGTTATATAAATCTAAACTAAAGCAGACTTGCGCTGGAGGAGTCAGCGTCAAGTTAAAGGTCAAGTGTGGTACAAAAAAAAGTAATTTTTTTATGGCTGGTGTTTTCTGGAATGCTAGGGGGTTGGGTGAACCTGAAAAAAGAAGGTTTCTTAAAAAAATCATTTCTGAGTATGCTTTAGAGTTCATTTGTATTCAGGAGACTAAGAAAACTGATTTCTTTGATCCATGGTTAGCTAGTATCGGTGGTAGATTTACTTTCATTTGGCTTTGGCAACCCTCTATAGGAGCCTCGGGTGGGCTCCTCATGGGTGTCAGAGAGGACCTGTTTGAGGTCGACATGTGCACTGCTACTAGGTTTTTTACCAGAATGATCATTATGGATAAGAGATCGGGTTTCAAGTGGACTTTGATCAATGTGTACGGGGCTGCTCATACCAAAGACAAGAAGGAATTTCTGATCGATTTTGTTCATATGTTAGGGCATGATAAATTACCCCTTGTTGCTGGTGGTGATTTCAATATCATTAGGAGGATCAATGAGAGAAGTAGAGCTAAAAAACTCCCTGTTTGGTCTTTTTACTTTAATTCCATCATTGAGCATTGGGGGCTAAAAGAGTTAGAGCTCTCAGGGAGGAGCTTTACTTCGTCTAATAACCAGGACGATCCCTTCTATATAAAACTAGATAGGATTCTTGTTAGCCCATCTTGGGAACAACATTTTCCTTTAGTTACGGTCAGGACACTCGTTAGAGGTGTCTCTGATCATGCTGCTCTTTTGGTACATACTGGAGTTGTAAATGCTGTAGCTACCAGGCCTTTTAAATTTGAGCTATGCTGGCTTCTTAGAGATGAGTTGCCGGCCGCTGTTTCTAGAATTTGGAAATCTATCGCTCCTAAAAAAACAGCCTGGATTGGTGGCAGGCTGTTATGAGAAAATTAAGAAGCGGGCTCAAGGGTTGGAACCTTAATGTTGAGGGTAGTTACAGGAAGAAGAAGATTTTTATTATTAATGCTTTAGATATACTTGATAAGAAGTGTGAGCTTGCTGGTGTATCAGCAGCTGACTATGTGCATAGAAATAGTCTGCAAAATGATTTGAATAAAATTCTTAGAGAGGAAGAAATAAAATGGTATCAACGCTCGAAGGAGAGGGATATCAAAGAAGGGGATAGCAACACTAAGTATTTTATGATTAAGGCTAGTGGGCGGAAGCGTAAGAGTAAAATCTTTCGACTTATCCAGGATGAAGGGATCATCCAGGGGGATGATAACTTGCTCAAATATGCAACTAATTTTTATAAAGATTTATTTGGTCATGTAGATTTACCTCCTATATCTCTGTGTATCCCTCTTGATGATGTGTTGTCAGAAGAGGATAAGGTTGACCTCAGTTGCAAATTTACTATGGATGAAGTTAAAAATGCGCTATTTTCTATGAAGCGCAACAGAGCGGCTGGCCCGGACGGCTTTCCTGCCGAGTTCTTTCAATTTTTCTGGAACCTCATTTGTAACGATCTCCTTAGGCTTTTCCATGACTTTTATGAGGGCAAGATTAACACTTCGAGGCTTAACTATGGGGTAGTTACTTTGCTTGCTAAGGGGCAGGGGGCTGATAGGATTCAAATGTACCGCCCCATCTGTATGTTGAACGTACCTTTTAAATTTTTTACAAAAGTTCTTAACAATAGAGCTATGAAATTTGCGGATAAAACAATTTCCAAAGCTCAATCTGCATTTATAAAAGGGCGCTACATCCTGGAAAATGTTCTTATGCTTCATGAAGCTATCCACTCTTTACATAGAAATAAATGTTCTGCTGTGCTTTTTAAGGTTGATTTTGAAAAAGCTTATGATAAAATTAATTGGAGTTTCATGCTTGATGTCCTAAAGATGAAAGGCTTCCCTGAACGTTTTGTCCAATGGACAAAAGATGTCGTTAGTAATGGAAAGGTTGCCATCACTATTAATGATGTTATTGGCCCATATTTTGTTACTAGGAAGGGTTTGAGGCAAGGGGACCCGTTTTCCCCCTTGCTTTTCAATTTGGCAGCTGATGTTCTTGCTACCCTGGTGCAAAGGGCGCAAGAACAAGGATTTATCAAGGGAGTGTTGCCTAGGGTGTATGCAGGAGGTCTAAATATTTTGCAATATGCGGACGATACTTTTTTCTGTTTTGAAGATGACCTTGAGGGGGCTAGGAACCTCAAAATTATTGTATGTGTTTTTGAGCATTTGACCGGTCTGAAGATTAATTTTTTAAAGAGTGAAATATTCTGTTTCGGTAAAGCTTTGGAGAAACAAGCTGATTATGCCGGCATTTTTACTTGCGCTATTGGGGGCTTCCCTTTTAAGTATTTAGGTCTTCCCCTTCATTATAAAAAACTTTGTAATGCGGATTGGAAACCAGCGGAAGAAAAAGTAGAGAAAGGAGCTGCAGCGTGGCAGGGGGGTCTTTTATCTATGGGCGGTAGGCTTATACGCACTGAAACTTGCTTGAGTAACATCATTAGCCATTTACTTAATTTTTTCCGTCTACCAAAAGGAGTAGGGAAAAGAATCGATTTCTTTCGAGCGCGGGTGCTTTGGCAAGAAAGAGAGGGGGTTAGGAAGTATCATCTAGTTAACTGGCTTGACGTTTGTCAACCTAGAGACCAAGGGGGGTTGGGTGTTACTAATCCAGATATCAAGAATATTAGTCTTTTGTGTAAGTGGCTCTGGAGACTTGAGAATGAAGATGGGGATTGGCAGGAGATGATTAGAGCAAAGTATTTGAAGAGGAAAACTCTGTCTCAATGTGAGTCGTCTCATGCCAACTCTCATTTCTGGAATGGTATCATGAGTGTTAAAGATATCTTTTACAACTGTTGTCAGAGAATTGTTGGGGATGGGCATAAAACTAGATTTTGGGAAGATGCTTGGATCCACAACAAGCCTCTCTGTCAACTTTTTCCTCGCTTGTACAAGCTTACTTTTCATCAAAACAATACGGTTGCTAAAGCATTTGAACAGGATTTTAACTGCGTTAGATTTAGGAGATGTTTATATGGGGAGACACTGGATATGTGGAATAAGCTTCTGGATATGTGCAGTCAGGTTGTTCTGAGTGAGGAACCTGACAAAGTCAAATGGCTTTTGACTAGCTCTGGTTAGTTCTCCGTTAAATCTCTTTATCAATATATTATTGCTAAGAGAGTAGTGTTCCCTTTTAAGTTTCTTTGAAAACTGAAGGTATTGAAAATTAAAGCTTTTATATGGTTAGTTATCAAAAGAAGGATCCTGACCAAGGACAACTTGTGTAAAAAAGGCTGGAAAGGCACCAACAAATGTGAATTTTGTGATGCCAATGAATGTATTGATCATCTGTTTTTCACTTGTTCTCTTGCTCGGTTTCTTTGGAATGTAGTTGGGAGTGCTTTGGGAAATCCCCAAACACCCCTGTCATTCTTTGACCTTTGCCAGAATTGGCTTCCTAAGTTCACTGGGAAAGATAGAATGGTTATAGCTATTGGTATGGCTGCTTTGTTATGGTCGATCTGGAAAGCAAGAAATAAATCCTGCTTTCAAAGTTCTTTACCTAGGGATCCTACTGATATTATCTTCTCTTTATGTTATGTGTTGGATTCGTGGGGTGTGCTACAGAAAAAAGGGGTGCAAAAAACTCTTAAGGAAGTGACCAAGAGGTTGGCCCAGATAGCGAGGGACGTCTTCAAGCGTGCTTACGGGTGGGGCCCTGCTGTACGGAGGCTCTGTTGATCAAGTGTTGATAGATGCAGCATTTGCGATTATCTCTCTTGTTCTTTTGATATAGCACCCTGTAGGTGCAGATTTTGGCATCTCAGGTGTAGGAGTTTATTCCCCTGATGCAAAATATTAGGCAACATTTGTAGCGATGATGCTTTGGAGCGTTTTTCTGTTGTAGCATCCTGTAGGTGCGGTTGAAATGCCTCTAGATGTATGAGTAGTGTTTCCTGGTGCAGATGTTAGGCATCGAAAAATGTTAAGTTTGTATGGAACTTGCTTTGTATGTTGTGACTCCATTTTCGTAATGAAAATGGGGGCCATGGGGCCCCTCTGATCGAAAAAAAAGAGGGATTCCGATTCCGATTCTGGCACAGATTCGGGGTCCCTCATAAGTATGGAGCCCCAACCCCAATTGGGGAGGGGGACGGTGAGGGATTCCAGCAAGGAGACGACCAGAGACGCCGGCGGCATGGAGATTGGTCATGACGACTCGGTTGTTGCTCTTTCTAGCCACCTTGAGATGCTTAGGAGGGAGATCTCGTTTCTGATGAGAGAGGTCACGTCCAGGGGGTTGTTGCCTGCTGCTGCTGGAAACAACAAGGTTTCTCAAGAGCAGATTTCCAACTTGTCCGTCCAGTTCAAGGAGATGCTCACGCAACAAGTCAAGGAGGTGAATTTGCCTTACCTAGGTTGCGACACCGGGGAGGAGGTAATGGATTTTCTCTTGCTCGAGACGCAGCAGCTGCTCTTCGGCTTCACCTCTCTCGCATCCACTCTAAAAACATTCAGAGTCCCCATCTCAACGGAGAAGGTTGAAAAGCTGCGCCTCATATCCACTGCGCTTGTGGGCATATCGGAGCTTATAAAGAGCCACAAATCTGCTGCTCAAAAGGACGTTGAAGATTGTTTGGATCGTGGGGCAGCCGGACCGGAACAAACGGTGGATTTGATGACATGAGTAAGCAAAAAAAATACTGTTTTCTACTCTCTTTAGTTGGGCCTCGGTTAATAAATGCAACTCCGTTTTTGTATATCACTGTAAAAAATTTGTTCTTTTATACGCATAGATTTGTATTTGCTAAATTTAGTAGCATAATTTCTAACAGTCCACAATCATTTTACTTTGTGCTGCAGCAACATTGAGTTCTATGCACTTCACGGCCTCCACGCCCGAAAACTTCCGGTTCCCTTCCGTAGCTGGCCCTGCCTTGCTAGTATACTCGATCAAACTGGTTGATCTCAATTCTAATCTGAGCTGGCCTCTTGATGTCTACGGCGTGGTCGCCGCACGGGACGATCTTGACCACAACCGCAACATTCTCTTCTGCCGTTCAGGGGACAACTGCCAAAGGATTAAGCAAGAGGTATGTATAATGTCTCCCTTCTTGTCTAATTTTTGACTAGTCTGTTTGTACCAAGTTTATAGGAGTTAGTGTTCAAGAAAGCGCACTATAAACACGAAGCAGAAGCTGCTGGTTGTAAATCTAAATTCAAAACTGTGTACTATAGCAGCAGAGATTATTAGGATCTGTTTGGAACTCTTTCCTTCATATTTCTGAACTCTTTCCTTCATATTCTGGCCAGATTATGGCCATGTGCTTTCTCTGTTAGGCTATGATCTGTTTGGAACTCTTTCCTTCATATTCTGGTCAGATTATGGCCATGTGGTCTCTCTGCTAGGCTATGTCTAGTTAAACTTAACTGTATTTTAGCTGTTATTTTGCTTGATGTGTGTCACTGACAATGATGAAAATTATGCGTGCAGGACCCCTTTTTGCACTTGACTGGCCTGTCTCGTGCAATTGTGGCTGACGAGCCTGTTTTCTTTCAAATTGAACTAAAATTGAAATATGGAGCACAGTTCAAAGATACAGCATTGTTCACTGCCTACCAAAGGTACCGCCCCGTGAAGCAGTATGACACCATGCATATCAATAGCTGCTGTTGTACAGCAGAGATAAGTCTTGAGCGACTTTCTCCATCAATCCAGGCCACAATTGTTGGTGTTCGTGTGGTTAAAGGGGAGCCTTTTAACTATGGCTGCAAAGTTTCTTGCTTGTTTTCTCCTCTTGATGTAATGGAGGGATGCACCGAGGAAGTTGTCTTGCTTGACTGCAGTGGCGAAAGGATGCATGCTGGATTAGATGGGTATCTTCCTTTGTCAAGAAATGTGGTGTCAGTGGGATTGCAGGGCACACTCCAAGTTGTCATAGGAGCATATTCAAAGTCCAAATCCAGTATCTCTCGAATAAATTACGTTCACTTTCCTGTCCAGCAGTGTCAAACAACTATGCTTAAGTGTTATGTTGGCGGCTCCGAAGTGGAGATAGTTGTCGCTTGGTCTCGCCTTGTCATGGACAATCATGATCTTGTACTCGACGGCTATTGAAGGTGTGTGGAGTGGCCGTGACTTAGTCTTTTACCTCGGTTTGTGAGCTTAGCTTAGTCTTTTACCATGTGTGAAATTGACCACATTCACAATCAAACTCTTCCGCATTTCCAAGCATGTTTACCTTGTATGATACCTTCCAGCGACTACTGACGCGATATACAAAATTTGTGGCTTCTTACAGCATTGGAGGCAGCATCGACAGGATCATCGCCGAGCTCCGCTACACCGCCCTGTCCGGAGCCTGACTAGCGCTATTGTTTTATGTAGGGGTTTGTTGTGCTGTGCCCCCAGCAAGACTTATTTATTTTTACTTGTCGCACTTGCCTCTTGAACTTTGGATCCTTCTGTTGTCGGTGCACTTTGGATCCTGAACTTTAGATGTTGTTGTGTTGTCGGTGCACCTTGGATCTTGAACTTTGGATGCTGAACTTTAGATGCTGTTCTGTTGTCGGCGCAGTTTGGATCTTGAACTTTGGATGTTGTTGTGTTGTCGGTTCTGTTGCTTTATACTCTTGAACTCTGAATGTTGTTCTGTTGTCGACGCTCAGCCCCAGTATGTATTGGACGTACCTTTTGTGCTTGTCAACCTCCTCCATTTTGATGGGTGCCACTCATATAATATGTGCCCAAATTATTCAAACATAGCCATGTATTTCTGCATGTTGTTCAATATTAATGGCCAGGCTTGCTGTCATTAACTACCTCATACTTTTCCTCTGATTTCTCTGTCAAACGGAAACTAGCTCAAGTAGAGTAGGCCTCCCCCGAAGAGCAAAACTAGTCTGCAAGCAACAGGGTGAAGGAACTCGGCTACTAAATGCGTTGCGTCCCGTCTGGATGAACACGGACCCCGGCCGGCCGGCGCACGAAGAGGAAGTGCGGCATGGCGGCGACGTGAACGGATACCATCACGTCCAACCTGTTGAGAACACGATCTGCTCCGGTAGGGGACACGATCTCCACCCGCAGCTTGTCGTCCACCAGCTCAGCTCGGTGACGCTGCTGCTCTGCCAGGGTGCTGCAGTTTCTTCGCTTCCACTGCCGGCGGCGCCGCCCACTGATCAACTTGGCCATCGAGTATCTGAAATCCACCAATCGTCTGTGTCGTGTCGCGTCGATGGCGAGCTCGTCTCGTCTCGTCGTGGATGTGCTGTGCAGGACGACAACGGGCAGGCAGGTGCCGTTGGCCAAGTTGATGATGAGTGGGCAGGCAGGTGTCGTGGATGTGGCCGTAATTGATCAGCCACCAATCGTACCGTACGTACTCGAGCGAGCCTCACCAAGACCACCTTCCCTTCTTGTTGTAACGCCGAGTGGTGATTTAGAGTTAATTCCATTTTGACAGGCGAAATTCATCCATAGTACACCATTTGAGCTGACAAACGGCAGGCAGGCAGGCAGGCAGGCAGACGGATCTCCAACCAAGTTGAATCTTGAACGGAGCACCTCAATGCAGTGCTAAGCTGAACCTGAACATGTGTTGGGGATGCTCAAGGGAAAACGCCTCCTCGGTGCGGAAAATGCAAATGGAGGCCGTATAAGATTGCAAGGTGATGATGTGAAGCGTATGCCTCCTGGCAGGGACGTATGCGTGTTATATAACCAACAGAAATACAAGATGCGGCGGCAGGTGGTTAAGTCTTGACCCCTAGTGCAAGCTATACATGGATATCTACTAGCACCGGTTCCTCTAACCACCTGCCTTGATACACAAGTTAACACACACGCACACACATCTACAATCGTGACCATGTCACGTTACAACGCAAGTCCATCATCTAACATCCTTCCTCAATCTGAACACGTCAAGGTTAAGATTGTTCTTAAAGACTTGCAATTGTCGAGCTTGTAAGGGCTTGGTGAACCCATCAGCCACTTGATCTCCAGTTGGTATAAACCTGATGTCCAAAAGCCTCCTGGAAACTCTTTCTCTAACAAAATGAAAATCAATCTCTATGTGTTTTGTCCTTGCATGAAACACAGGATTGGCAGAAAGATATGTTGCTCCAAGATTTTCACACCATAGACAAGAAACATGTGTTCTTTCAACTCCTAGTTCATTAAGCAGGGTTTCTACCCACATTACCTCAGCAGTAGCATTTGCTAGTGACTTGTATTCAGCCTCTGTGCTAGACCTGGAGACAGTTGCTTGTTTCTTTGCATTCAATGAAATGAGATTAGAACCAAGAAAAACAGCAAACCCACCAGTAGATCTCCTATCATCAGGACATCATGCCCAGTCTGCATCAGAAAAGACACTTACTGTAGTTGATGGTGACTTACATATTTTCAGTCCTATTCCAACACTTCCTTGGACATAACGCAGTATCCTCTTAACAGTCATCCAATGCACAGTAGTAGGAGCATGTAAAAATTGACAAACCTTATTAACTGAGAAAGATATATCAGGTCTTGTCAATGTCAGATATTAAAGTGCACCAACAACACTTCTGTACTTAGTCCCTTCTTCTGGACTTAATAGCTCCCCTTCATGTAAGGACAATTTTTCTGTAGTGGACAAAGGAGTGCTACAAGGTTTGCATCCCTTCATGCCCACACGCCTGAGAATATCAGTGGCATACTTTTCTTGCGTCAACAAAATCCCATTATATATCTTTTTTACTTCAATGCCTAGGAAGTAATGTAACTCTCCCAGGTCTTTAAGTGCAAACTCATTTTTCAAATTTTTTAACAATGCTGAGGTAGCCTCTTGTGAGGAACTAGCAACAATTATGTCATCTACATAAATGAGCATGTAAATGATCACCTTTCCTTTCTGGAAGAAGAACAAGGAGGTATCACCTTTGGAGGGCCGAAATCCAAGTTGTTGTAACTTTGTGCTCAATCGTGAATACCAAGCCCTGGGTGCCTGTTTCAGACCATACAGGGATTTGTTCAACTTACAAACATGTTGAGGTTGAGTCTCATTGACAAAACCAGGTGGTTGCTTCATATACACCTCTTCCTCGAGAACGCCATGTAAGAACGCATTCTGAACATCCAGGTGACGAAGACTCCATCCCCTGGTGACAGCAATAGACAAAACAAGTCTAATGGTGGCAGCTTTAACAACTGGACTAAACGTGTCCTCATAATCAATGCCATAGCGTTGCTTAAAACCTTTAGCAACTAGCCTAGCTTTATATCTATCTAAAGTGCCATCAGAGTGTCGTTTAATTTTGTACACCCACTTACAATCAATA
This sequence comes from Triticum dicoccoides, assembly GCF_002162155.2. Classification (NCBI taxonomy): domain Eukaryota; kingdom Viridiplantae; phylum Streptophyta; class Magnoliopsida; order Poales; family Poaceae; genus Triticum; species Triticum dicoccoides. The sequence continues at coordinate 787,647,816 of NC_041382.1, forward strand.
ATATTCCTCCCTGACTTGGGAGGAACCAAGTGCAAGTTTGATTTTTCATAAGAGCATTGTACTCCGTTTCCATTGCACGTTGCCAATTCTTATCTCCTAGAGCTTCTGCCACATTTCTAGGCTCTTGAGTGACAGCAAGATTTGCAAATTTAAAATTTTTATCATACCTGACCGTCCCATCTTTAGGAACCAAAGATTTAAAAATACCTTTCTGAGCTCGTTTACGAGGGCGTACAGGAGCAGAATCCGCAGAAGATCCAGGAGCCGCAGCAGATCCAGCAGGACTGACGGTGTCCAGAGAACCAGGAGGATCCTCCTCGCCTGCTGTGCGGTCGGGCGTGGGATCACGTGCCCGCCCAGGCGACAGAATGGGCGAATCTGCCTTGGTTGCAGTGCAGTCGGGCGTTGGACTATGTGGCCGCACGGGCGACCGGGCGGGAGACACACGCCTGTGGGCCCAGCCGCCAAAGCCATCATTGCGTGGGGATGCGCCAGCGCTAGGCGACGCGCCCGCGCCGGACCCACCACGACACATGGGGCCCGCTGAGACGCCGGCCGAGGAGATCGCGCCAGCCGAGGGGGACAGCGACAGAGGATCTGCGCCTGCCGCCGCAGGCGCGCGGGATCCTGCGCCGCCAGATCTCTTGGGATCGGCAGCTGCAGCAGAATCACCCTCGTATTCTGTGCTGGTCGGGTTTGGACTCATATGCTGCATAAAATCATGTGATGAAGTGCCTTTTTCTGCCAATTTTTTTTCACTGTTTCCTGCAGCATCATGATCCAGATTAGTAGCACCATTAATCATATGATCAACACTATTATCCCCCTGATCAGTAGGATTCAAAAGATCTGGTGACAACAAGAGAATTTCGGCTCTTAGCCGTGCACCGGCATTAGGATGCAAGGTGGAAAAAGGAAAGATGTTTTCATCAAACACCACATCTCTGGAAATATAGACTCTTCCTGTGGAGATATCTACACACTTATATCCCTTGTGGAGGTTGCTATAACCGAGAAAAGCACATTGTTTTGATCTAAATTGGAGTTTATGTGTGTTATAGGGCCTGAGATTTGGCCAACATGCACAACCAAATATGCGTAGAGAAGAATAATTGCGTGTGTCACTGAATAAACGAGTGAGAGGAGTTTCAAAGTTTATAACTTTGCTTGGCATCCTATTGATTAAGTAGGTGGCAGCAAGAAAGGCCTCATTCCAAAATTTCAAGGGCATGCAGGCTTGAGCAAGTAAAGATAGCCCAACTTCAACTATGTGGCGATGTTTTCGCTCAGCTGACCCATTTTGCTGGTGAGCATGAGGACAGGAAACATGATGAGAAATTCCTATTTTGGTAAAAAAGGAATTCAACTTTTCATACTCCCCTCCCCAATCTGTTTGGAGAGCTAGGATTTTTCGATCAAATTGTCTTTCTGCAAGATTTTGGAAGTCATGAAATTTTTGGAAAACTTCAGACTTATGCTTAATGAGGTAGACCCATGTGAATTTACTGAAATCATCTATAAAACTCACATAGTATTTCTTTCTACCTACAGTTTCAACGGCAGGACCCCAAACATCAGAAAAGATAAGTGCCAAAGGAAATTTTGATTCACTCATAGACTGAGGATGGTAGTTGGTGACTTTTGCCCTTTTGGCATGCGTCACATACAAACTTATTTTCATCATTGCTAACACATGGGAGTTTATTCTCAGTAATGATCTTCCTAACAACAATGGAAGATGGGTGACCTAAACGTCGATGCCACAAGTCTGAAGATGGCTTGGTGGCACTTAGCACATGCTTTGTGACGTTTCCCCCGATGTGTTTGAGAGGATAGAGACCTCTCCTACCCTTGCCGCGAAGTAGAACCCTCTTCGTTTCCAGATCCTTGACAAGAAAAAAATGAGGGTGAATTTCAACGAAAGTGTCATTATCAAGAGCAAGTTTACTTGCAGAGATCAAACTCTTGGTGGCCTCCGGAACATGAAGAACATTATTTAGATGAAGTTCACGATCTGGAGTATAAATAGTTGTATGACCAACATGATTAATCGCCATACCTGAACCGTTTGCGGTGTGAATCTGCTCATTGCCGGTGTACCTCTCCCGGACTGTGAGCTTCTCTAGATCACCGGTGATATGGTCAGTTGCACCACTGTCCATATACCAGTTTGTATCGACGCCGTATTGTGGAGCAGCAATATTCGCCGAGCGCTCTTCCCCTCCCTGGTAAGCGGAGTCGTATCGCTTCCAGCACTTCCAAGCAACATGCCCAACCTTGCCACAGATCTGGCACGTTGGTTTGGCGGCGGAGTTGTTATTGAAGCCGCCACCGTTTCCTCCTGAATTGCCATGGCCACCCCCGCCGTTGGGCTTGTTGAAGCTCCGGCCACAGTCACCACCGCCTCCAGCTTGTTTGTTGTTGAAGGAGCGACCGCGGTCACCACCACCGCCGCCGCCATTGCCGTTCTGCTTGTTGTTGAAGTTGGTGAAGCGCCCGCGTGATGCAGCGTTGGCGGAGGACTGGGAGGCTCCCTCGCGAAGGTTCATGCGTGTCTCGAAGCTCAGAAGCTGCGAGTACAGCTCCGGGACGGTTACAGGTTCGACCCGTGAGCACATGGCAGAAACCACGGGATCGAATTCTTCCTCCAGCCCGGCAAGGATGTATGAAACCACATCTTCTTCGTACACCTTTTTTCCTGAAGCCATCAACTCATCACAAAGAGTTCTGATCTTACCAACGTACTCCGTGATGGTGGAGTTGCCCTTCTGAAGATTCGCCAGTGCGATCCTGACGTTGACAGACCGTGCTCGGGTATGCGAGGTGAGCATCCCTTGCACGGTGTTCCACAGCTCCGCGGCGGCGTGGCAGGTTGCCACTTGGATGGCCATCTCACGAGGTAGCGTAGTCAGCAGATAGGAAAACACCTGCTGATCACGAGCATACCAGGTGCCAAACTCAGGGTTGGCGGCCTTCGACTTGGTCTTGCCGTCGCTGCTGGTCACCTCGATCGTCGTGGGAGGCACTTCTTGCTCCAGATCAAGGAAGCCCGCCATCTGCGCCCCCTGATGGCAGAGAGGACGGTGGCGCGCCAGAGAGCTTCGTTCCCCTTCGATAGCTTCTCTGTGGCGATGTGTGCAAAGGGAGATGAGGGGAACGTATTTGTGGATGAGCTCGCCATGGATGAATCCGAGGTAGGCTCTGATTACCATATAAGATTGCAAGGTGATGATGTGAAGCGTATGCGTCCTGGCAGGGACGTATGCGTGTTATATAACCAACAGAAATACAAGATGCGGCGGCAGGTGGTTAAGTCTTGACCCCTAGTGCAAGCTATACATGGATATCTACTAGCACCGGTTCCTCTAACCACCTGCCTTGATACACAAGTTAACACACACGCATACACATCTACAATTGTGACCATGTCACGTTACAACGCAAGTCCATCATCTAACAGGCCGAGCATCAGGCAAGCCGGAATCTTGACCGCCCGTCCGCGCTTGGGATCCGAGCTGGCCCTGTATGCACGCATGCTCCCCCTCCCCCCTAGAGCCTTTCCAGCGTGTGTATTCTGGGCTAGTATTGGTGGCAAAATTTCGTGTTTTGACCCTTCTCGTATATCTTCAGGATCTGACCCCGGTTGGAAACAATTTTGGGATTTGACCCTTTTTCTTACCGCCAGGGGTGCTGGCGGTAGGGTTAGACATCCTACCGCCAGGATCCCTGTCGGTAGGGTACTAATCAACGCTTGTAGTTTTTTTTTGTTGTCCACATGTTCTACAATTTTGCACTAGGTGTCCTACTTATGTGTAGATCAAAGCAATCATTTATAATTTCCCTAATTTTTATAGCTGCATGCGCATGTTCTAACTAGTATGGTTTCTTTCTTCTTTTTTTCCTGCAGGCTAAAAATGGTTATAATCGGAGGAGATGCGGACGACAATGAAGAAGATGTATTTTTTTACTCATTCTTTTTTTTTTGTGTCTCTAAGTTTTTCCAGCTTATGCATTGCATGCTTATATGCTTTTTTTATGATTTGTTGTTTTTTGATTTTCTTAATCAGGGTTCAGGAAATCGCCCCCTACGCCGGAACAAGAAGCGTCCTGCTGAACGTCAACCACAGTCTGCACTTAGTGACCATCAGGGAGAGGAAGTCGAGGTAAGTGTCATGCTAAAGACATAACCACCTTTTTCTGGTTTTGGGTCATATAATTATTATTTTTTTGTTTTTTTCCATGCCCATTTGTTTTTTATTTGTTAGGGTGTTGATCAGTTTCGGGTTGTAAAGCGGGCTAGACGTGCAACAGTTGTAGGGGGTGCTAAATCATATACTAAGGTAAAATATATCCTGGGATACGAGTGTTTCTCACTTAGATGCAGATGAAATTATGCATCTCTTGGCACCACCAACAGTTGTAGTTGCACAATAACCATCTTGTTGTTGACATCATTGGTCATCTTTGTCTAAATATAGTTTTTTTCCAGAAGAAGCTGACATGAGTTGGCATGCTCTGCATTTCATAGTTGTAGATTTTTTTTGTTTTATTAGTTGGTATGCTCCATGTTTTACATGTGTTTTTTACGACCATGTGTGCAGGCAGGAGTTGCTGGAGGAACTGCCTCATCATCTGCAGCAGATGCTGAGGTATTTTGGTATATATTTTTGGGTTTATTAGCTATTTAACGGGTTTCTTGCAAAAAAATAAATTTATGTTTGCTGCTTCTTTCTTGCAATATCATGCTTATAGTTGCACATTCCATAGCTGTAGTTGTGGGGTCAAGTATATTCTTAGTTTTTTTTAGGTTGCACAGTGGTAGTCTGTAGTTGCCATTATGAGTTGTCATAGTTGCACAAGAACATGATATTAGTTGGCATCATGAGTTTTCATAGTTGCACAAGAAGATTATATTAGTTGGCATCATGACTTTTCATAGTTGCACAAGAACATCATATTAGTCTGCTATACTGATCCAAGTGATAATTCCTAGTTTTTTAGTCCAGTTTTATGTTTTTGTGTTTAATGTTTTTTTGTCATGAATAGGGCAGCGGTGAAGGAGTTGAGGTGGGTGTAGGGGAAGATGTGGACCGACCATCACAAGCGGGCAAGATAAGGACATCACCAGGGCGGTTTGCGAAGTTCAACAACTCGCTATCCCCATTGCAGAAGTCTGAGTTAGTTTCAAGATTGTTTGGGGGCCTCTTGAACATATCAAAAACACTTCCAGCGGACCTCACACAATTCCTAGTGCAGTCCTACCAGCCACAGAGCTCTGAAATGGCGTTCCCAGGCAGGGAAGGATCCGCGTCGATGCTGATAGTGTTCACAGGGTATTCGATCTCCCAAACAGGGGTCAAAAAGTCAGATATGTAGTTGATAAGGATGCAACCAGGAGATTCAAAAAGACTTTCAACCTAACTGGAGATTCTCATCCCAAGATCAGTACATGGTGCAAGATGACTGGGGATATGAAGCCAAAACTCGATGACACATTCTTCATGGCCTGGCTTGCAGTTGCATTTAGTACCTTTCTAGACCAACCACAACCCTGAAGCTGAGCCCAAAGTGCTACGAGCTCGTGCTAGATCATCAAATGCTCAAGGACACAAACATCTGCCTCTTTGTAGCAGAACACATAAACGAAGCTTTCCGGAACATGGACCAGGAGAAGCAAGTACTTCGCTGTGTTTATTCTTTCTGCAGTTACAGTTTCCAAAATTCTCCTCCTAACAACTGAAGTTTTTTTCTTTTTTGTTTTCTGTGACAGATCCTATACCTCGATGCGCTTGTTCATGATATACCTGTAAGCAGTTGCGGCATAAGAGCGAATGCATGGGATAGCAATCAAATCGCCAAGGTGATGAAGAAGGACTTGATATCCCCTGGTGTGTTCGACAAATTAAAAGTGAGTTCTCTTGCCTTTTTTTCAACAATGCCTCTTCATGTGGTACTCATGTCTTCCCAGCTTTTAATTCATCTTGGTAGTTTGCACAAATGCTTTGAGATCAACTTCTTGGTATTTGCTGGAAGTTGCACAAAAACTGTGATCAGTTGGCACAACAATGCCTGTAGTTGCACAACTTGTAGCGTCTGTTTGGCAGCTACACACATGTTCATTTTTAGTCCGCACATCATCTGTTTAAGTTGCACAGTTTTTTACTTTTTTTTGTTGCACATCATCTTGTTTTGTGTCATGCGGGTTGCACAGTTTTATGCTTTGTACAGTTGAACATATGTAGTATCCAGTTGGCTGCAACAATTGTTTTAGTTGCACAAGTTACAACAATTGTTTTTCTTTTTAATGCCAAATCTATTTCATAACATTGTTCTTTTTTTCTCTTTCCACAATAGCTTAAAGTGGAGTATAGGGGCACGGAGCAGACACCTCTGTTTGGTGGTCTTTTGCAAGCTGAAGCATTCGTGGCATCCAAGTTGCCACTAAAATACAATCCACAGGTAAGTCTTGCATAAAGGAGTTTGCAACATTTTTGTAAAGAAATATCTAATTGAATCATTATTGATCACTTTGTGTTTCCCCACATGGCTTTTTGTAATGATGTAGAAAAAGGCAAAGATTGCCAAACTAGTTCATGATCTGTGCAAGTCATTAACTGAACAGTTTGGCACCTTCATTCAAGCAGTGGCCAACATCGATGACAAAGAGCCGGATATTGATCCCTACATACAACAACCATCAGTGGGAACCAGCATGTCACGCCGTGTTCCAACAAGAAAGAGACGGGTTTCACGTATACAAGAAGAAGTAGAGTTTGCTGAAGAGGAGTCAGAAAAAGATGATGAAATGGAAGCAGCGCAAGATGTTGAAGACGATGATGACACAGCCGATGATGAATCAGAGGAGGAGGACAAAGAGGAGGAGGAAAAAGAAGAAGATGAGGTGGGGGAGGAGAAAGAAAAAGATGAGGAGGAGGAGGAGGAGGAGGGGGAGGACAAAGAAGATGATGATGATGAGGAGGAGGAGGAGGATGAGGAGGGGGAGGAAGAAGAAGAAGAAGAGGAGAAAGAAGATGAGGAGGACAAAGAAGAAGAGGAGAAAAGAGAGGAGGAGGGAAAAGAAGAAGATAATGAGTCAGAGGAGGGTGAAGAAGAAGAGGAGGCGAGGAACCAACACATGTACATGATCTTATCGATACAAACTGGAGTCGATTCTTGGTAAAACCTGCAACTTGTAAAGCATGATGGAAATTGCGCACCATAGCAAAAACAAAAACAGCGCCGACAGTTTAAGTCGTATCACACACTAGTCCGTCGATAAGGGCATTTCTAACAGATCCCCTATCTAGCGTTAGAGGAGTAAAAGGTCGAGGTGACTCCTCTAACGCGCACCTAACCGATCCCCAATCCGCTGTAAAGGAGTAAAAATCATACTCCGGTGCCAACCTTTTCCCTAAATATACTCGGCCCCTGCTGCTCTGAGTAAAACTCATGCCTCTCCCTCGCGTCCTTCCCACCCCTGCATCTTCACCGGCGAGCCTCCCGTCGGTCGCCCGCTGGCCCCGCTGCTACCTTGTTGCCTCCCTTGGCCCCCACCACCCTTCGGCCAGACATCGAGCCTATTCGGCCCCCGTTGCCGTCGCTGGAATCAAGTTGAAACGCCAGCGCCATCGCCATAGCCTATTTGTAGCCTATTTGTCAGATTGCTTCGAAACTTCTTTATTTTATGTTAGTTGTCACATCTCACCTTGCTTGCACAACGCTGCAGATCATTCGCACGCATCGCCGCCAGCTGGTTTGATCTAAGCAAAACTGCCCGACCGGTGCACCATGACCGCACCGCAAGTCTTCGACAAATTTCCTAGGTGAGTTTTATTGTTCATTTTTTTAACCGAGCCATTTGGATTGAACCTGGCCGTTTGTATTGTAGATGACGAGGTTGAGGGAGATGGTCTTGGATTACTCATCGCCATCCAAAGAGCAAGATGACGACGATGACATTGCTGCCGTTTTAGGTATGATTTTCAATGATGATTTTCGGCATACACATCAACCATGATAGAGCTGAGGGCCATGCCAAGATCATGCGAGACTACTTTGATCCAAAGCCAACGTATCTGGAGAAGTACTTTCACCGACACTTTCGTATGCACATAAGTATTTTTCTGACGATTGCAAAAGCTGTTGAGAGATCTGATGATGGTTTAAGCTCTAGAAAAATGCATGTGGAGAGATAAGCGCAAGCCCTCTGATGAAGTGCATTCCGGCTGTTTGAGTCTTGGCATATGGGTGTTCGGCCGATGCACTTGATGACTATGTCCGCATTGGTGAAGGCACATTCTTGGTGGTTGTTCGAAGATTCACTAAAGCAGCGATTGCTATCCCTAGCCCTTAAGAGCACCAACTGAGGAAGACACCTAGAGGCGGATGACTAAGAGTGAAGCAAGAGGGTGTCTAGGGATGCTCATATCACCTGACTGTATGCACTGGACATCAAAGAATTGTCTTGCAGGGTGGAAGGGTCAGTAAAAAGGCCACTTCAGCGATCCAACGATCATTCTTGAGGCAATTGCATCAAAGGATCTTTCGATATGACATTCATTCTTTGTTTTGCCTGGCTCTCACAATGACATAAGTGTGCTATCAAGATCACCAATGTTTTCTAGGCTTATTATAGGCGATGCTCCTGCTTGCAACTACTTGGTCAATGGGCACAACTACTCGATGGGTTACTACCTTGAGAATGACATCTATCCACCATGGGCCACCTTCACCAAAACAATTCCGCGTCCAAAAGGTAAAAAAACATTCACTTTGCGCAATGTCAAGAAGTTGTTAGGAAATATGTTGAGAGAGACTTCGGTGTTCTTCAGAAAAGCTTTGCAATTGTTCGTGGCCCTGCCGAGTACTAGAGCTCTAAGGTTCTATGGCAAATCATGACTTGTTGCATCATATTGCATAACATGATCATTGAATACGAGAGGGATATGCCTAAGAAATTTCGGTACATCACCAATGGGACTCCGATTTAGCCAGAGAATGATACGAACAGGATCCTCGCATTCCTGCACAAAATAACACCAAGGCAATTCTGCTGAAAACAACGTCAGTCCAGGTTAAATTCCATTCAAATCCTGCAAATTAGAGTCCAAAACAAGGGCAAAAGAGTTTGAAAAAGTAGATACGATGGAGACGTATCACTCACCGGGTCGCTCAAGGCCACCGACGAGCGACACGAGCTCGACCAGGCCAAACCTGCCATCAGGCGCCTCCTGCATACTGAGGAGGAGAGGGCCGCTCGATCCTAGGGTCGTGGCGCCTCGAGCAATAGGGTGCCAGGTAAAAGGCTGGCGCCGTAGAGAACGCGGTCGCGGCCGCGATACTTGGCGTGGTGGCAGCAAGAACATGTAGCTCGCTGCGGATGAGTGCAGATATTGTGGCATCCTATGCCACTTGGGGTCGGGATTGCCGTGACAAGAAGAGGGAGGAGGCGCACCTGGCTCAGGCGGAGGGCACGGACGATGAGAACCCAACCTTCCTCATGGCGTAGGTGTGCACAATCACTGACGACCACGACATCACCGATGACTATGTCAACCTCGTTGAGGAACATGCCGAGGTTCACGTCGGACGTACTGAGGAGGAGTACGACTCCAAGTGGTAATTGGACATGGGTACCTCCAACCACTTGTCCGGCAACGAGGCATGCTTCAACGAGCTTGACCGCCGCGTCGCCGGCACGGTGAAATTCAGCGACGGCTCGGTCGTGGCGATCCACGTGTGTAACCTCGTGCTCTTCATCGATTGCAATGGTGGGCACTACGTGCCCTCGCACACGTGTTTTGTGCAGGGGTGCTGGTGTGCGTGCGAGGAGTTAGGGAAGGAAGAAAGTTTCGGCAGGCCGGCCGAGGCCTAACAGACGGCATTATAATGTTTTTCTTATAATTTAATTTATTTTAAAAGTTTAAGAAATCGACTAAACCCTAAGAAAAAACTCAGAGGGACTTGAGAATTTGGTAAAAAAGGTTGACAATGTCACTTGATATGTATGAGAATATTAATATTGAACTCTTAAATTTAATATGGTCCCATTGCAATGCACGGGCGTTCTTCTAGTTCTACCAACTTCACACATTAGGATAGAGATTCGACCAGGCAAGCGGCGGCGGCGGCGTGGTTTAGCCATCCCTTCCCTTCTCAATCCCACAAAATCCACACGAGGTTAAGGAGAAGGAGGCGGAACTCAGGGGAAAGATGGAAAGCGGGTCTGGGAAGGGGACGGAGGGGGATTCCGGCAACGAGAAGGAGATGCCGTTGGATCTGAGGGGCTATCTGGGCAAACTCAAAAAGAAGCAGACGAGGAAGGAGATGGAACTAGCCAAGAAGATGGAGAGCGAGTCCGGCAAGGACCAGGATGAGAAACTCAGGAAGGAGCTTAAGAAACTCACCAAGGAGTATGAGAGACTCAGGTTTGAGTTGTCTCAGGAGGGGGAGGGGACGGTGCGGCATTTTGACAAGAATCCGCGGCAGAGGAAGGAGATGCTGAGGGATCTGGAGATGGTACTCAACAACATAGAAATCGAGTTACTGAAGGGGACCGAGACGGATTCCATCAAGGAGCCGGAGATTGAGAGGGATTCTGATTCCGAGTCTGGCGATGAGAGAGGCGCAGATTGGTGGGCGTCCCTCATAAGTATGGAGCCCCAACCCCAATTGGGACTCAGCAAGGGGACGGTGAGGGATTCCAGCAAGGAGCCGGCCATGGAGAGGGATGAGATGAAGGAGCTCAGCAAAAAACAGAGCCAACTATTGAAGCAGAAGCAGAGTTGCAAAGAGTTTTCAGGGAAGCACCAAATCCTGGTAAAGGAGCTCATCTCGGCGGAGAGGGAGCGCAAAGACTTGCTTGTCTCCATTACACCCACGTTTTCTCTCTGGAAACAAGTGGATTCTCAAAAAACATGGCGGAGACAGCCATGCCCTGCAGCTAGGGATGATGGGGAACAAGACCTTGCAGACTACCTCAGCTCAATGCTCCAAGCCATGGAGGACGTGGGCCATCGGATGCTATCTATGTTGGATTTTCTCAACAAATCCGATTCTCCAGGGTCCATCTGCTTGTACAAGGCCAGCGAACTGCACAGTACAGCTGTCAGATTAAACATGCTCATCTCCAAGGAATTCGATACGGACCAGCACCCGGAGACGATGCAGGTGCAAGAGGAGGAGGATCTTTCCGTCGACTTGTTGAGTCTTTTCACCAAGTATTCTCAGTTTCCAAATAATTACCACAACACATTGTCCCAGTTAGTTATTATGGAGGAGGATGAGGAGAAAAAGCATGAGGTCGCGAAGGTTGAAGAGGAGGAGCAGGACAAGGACGAATCCACAATGGAGTATCTCAAGGAAAGGACATACTGGGAAGACGTGTGGGGCTGCAAGATCGGACGTTGCGGTAGATTTATGGATACAAGTAAGTAACTGCCTTTATAATAGACTCGATGGATCATCGTTATCTTTGACAAGTTCATTCTCCTGGTAGTCCAACATCCTTTATGTTTCTTGCCTTTAGTAGTATTGCTTTGTGTCTGCAGCCCTGTCACCAAATATTCCCCCCAAAAAGCCATGTTACGAATATGACCTCCTGTTATTGCTTGCAAATAATATGATTATACCTTAGAAGCACTTTGCTATCTCGGTGTACGGATCCTCTGTAAGTGGAGGAGTAACAGTGTTCGAGCTCTCAGGTGGAAAATCTCTAACTGTTGCACTTGGTTGCCCGAGTTGATTAGAGGGTGATTCGTGCCACCTGGACACTGTCTCAGTAGAGTCCACTTGGAAGAAATGGTCATTCAGCATCTAGAGAATTATCTGTTGGGGAAGCCACAAAAATAAACTGTTTGCCCACCAACTTTAGATAACTCAGATGCCTTGTGCCCAGCTTGACACATAGAGCTTGCCACAAATAGATGCTTCCTTTCCTGTGATTATTTCTCGCTGTTGTCCTCACATTTTAATTGCGCAAATGTTGAATCCATTGGATCTTTAGGGTCGCCGTTTTATCGCATCTACAGATATTTTGCACCTGCCATGATAAATGCAAATTGTGCAAATGCTGAATCCAGTCGATCTTTAGGATCGCTGTCTTGTCGCATTTACAGATATTTTGTGCCTGCCATGATAAAACTGTCAGGTGGGTTGTGTACTTTTCAATAATTGACTGAAAAAAAAGTTATTCAATTGTAACACTGTGATACCTTGGGACTGGGGTAGTAACAGGACAGCATGGACACTTATAAGTGTCTCTCTCTGCTTAAACCTTTTCTCCAGCAATCCTTGGAATTTCTGTGCCACCAGTTGTCCGTGGAAATCACCTCAGTAATTCGAATCTTAAACTTACAGCCCTCTCCCTTTATGGATAAAGCAGAATTTTATAATCACAAATTGATTGGAATTACTGTATGCAACATTAATAGATGGTAGTAAACTCAAGCCTGCACCTTGACTGATTTCTTTGCACATAGTGCAACACACAAAGTAGACAACGGTTGGGCAGCAAGTGAGGGGCGCCGGGGTGATGATGCGTGGGTGTTTGAAGGGGATGAAGAAGAGGTGGCATATGGTTTGTGACCGTGTCAACCGTGTTTAGTAGTAAATCTGGGCAGTAGTTTCAGCAATGTAGGGGTCTGTACATATTAGAATTCTGGGCAGTAGTTTCAGCAATGACCAAGCTTACTTTATTTGCTTATTCATATTAGAGTTCTGACATTTGACGCTTGTTTTTTGTGCTGCAGCCATACTGAGCCCTATGCAATTTACACACTACACACCTGGTGGCATCCATTCCCCTGCTGCTGTCGCCGGTACTACTCTGCAGATCTATTCAGTCAAGATAAAGGATTTAAGAGGCTTGAACTGGCCACTCAGGGTGTACGGTGTGATTGCTGCTCGAGACACTGTGGATCACAACCGAAACATTTTATTCTCTCGGTCAGAGTTTAACTACCAAGAACTCAATGAACAAGTATGTACTCTATTCAGTTTTTTGCTCATTTTCATTTGTTTGTTCCTCCTGACTTTGTAGTGCATTACGATTAGGTGTTTACAATGATGGTATAATGCCTTGCAGGATCCTTACTTATGCTTGACTGGTCCGTCTCGTGCCATTGTTGTTTCGGGACATATTGACTTTGAAGTTGAACTTCAAGTAACCGATGGAGCGCAGTCCCAAACATTGATCAGCTGTAGAGAGCGTTACGACAGTGCAGATGCTTTTTTTTCTTCCTTGGCCAGCGTCACTGATGGTGGTGATGGACGGACCTTTTTGCTCTCCAACCAGAGCTGTACAACTGAGGTAACCCTTGACCAGCTTGATAGATCACTCCAAGCTACCATCATGGGTGTACGTGTTACGGAAGGGCCTTGGCCTTTTAAGTATGGATGCCGAGTTGTTTGCTCGTGGTCTTCTGCTGCTCCGATATGTTCCAATGACACCACTTGTAGGCAAGTTGTGCTGTTTGATCACCGTGGTGAAGGAATGAGTAGAGGATCAGATGGGTACCTTCATTTGTCAAGGAAAGTGATTTCCATAGAATCATATGGGACACTGAGAGTGAGCATTGAATCTTATGGCAAGTCTGGCCGCCATATTGCTCGGAAGGATAGTATTCACTTTCCTGTTCAGAAGTGTCAAACAAAGACGCTTACTTGTCCAGTTGGTGATGGTGGCGCCACCGTGGAGGTTACAGTTGCTTGGTCGTTGCTTGTGAAGGAAAAGGTGTATCTCTCACTCGTTGATTGTCCTATGTAAGGTGTATCACCGATTGCCCTGCCATATAGTAATGTAAGGTGTCAAACTGACTTGTGTCTATCATCGGATCATATAACTATCTGTAACATCCCGATTCTTGGAATGGTTAAGAATTTTTTTTCCAAAAATCAGGGCGAGAAAATTTTATTTGTTTTAGTTGTTAACCAAGCTTAAATCAGAATTTTATAATTTAATGGATTTAAATTGAACTAATGTGAACCTAAATTAAAATTTGAGTTTACTTCTTTTCTTTTAGTCGGGCTTTATTTCTCTTCTTTGGCATATTTAAATATGCACCTTTGAATTTACTTTGGTTTTTGTGAATCCGTTTGATATTTGTTTGAGCTTCTTTCCTTCTCTAAATTTTCCCAAGAGGAAAATCAATCTGTTTTTCCTGTTTCAAACTCTAGGCGAAATTCCATTTGTTCAACATCTTGCCTTCTCTTCCCTGGGTTGAGTCACTGTTTTTTTTCCTGTCTAAGTCGCATGGGCTTAGCCCATCTATTTTTTCTCCTCCCCTCCTTTCTCATGGGCTGGCCAAACTGGCCCATCTCTCCCGAGCGAATCCCTCTTTCGAAATCACTAATTAAGGAGTATTCGTTGCAAAGAACACTCCACTTTTCCAGGTCGCGACAAGTGGCGCACAAGCAGCGTGGCACTTGTCGCAACCTGGGAGTTTTCATTTTTTCGTAGATTCGTTTATTCAAAACGTTTTATCTCTCAAACCGTGCGTCCAAATCTCAAATCGTTTTCACCATTGGATTCCTCGCGTCGAGATCTTCAAAACTAGATCCCATGTTGATAAGTTTTGATGAACTTTTTTTTTCACGAAAAAACCCGGGAGGAAAAACCGAACCGGGAGCACGGTTTTTTTCCCTTTCCGAAAGAGGCACGCCTGTGCCTCTCGCGAAATCACAACCGTGACTCTCGTGAAAGGAAAAAAAACAGAAAACGCGTTTTTTTCGTTTCCGAAGAGGCACGGCCGTGACTCTCGCGAAGGCACGACCGTGCCTATCGCGAAAGCAAAACCGTGACTCTCGCGAAAGAAAAAAAAACAGAAAACGCGTATTTTTTTTCCTTTCCTAGATGCACGGCCGTGACTTTCACGAAAGTACAATCGTGCCTCTCGCGGAAGCAAAACCGTGACTCTCACTAAAGAAAAAAAACAGAAAACGCGTTTTGTTTTTCCTTTTCCTAGAGGCACGGTCGTGACTTTCGCGAAAGCACAACCGTACTTATCGCGGGAGCAAAACCGTGACTCTCACGAAAAAAAATAGAAAACGCGTTTTGTTTGTCCCTTTTTTGAGAGGCACGCCCGTGACTCTCGCAAAAGCACAACCGTGCCTCTCGCGGAAGCAAAACCGTGACTCTCACGAAAGAAAAAAAAACAGAAAACACATTTTTTTCGTTTCCGAAAGGCACGGCCGTGACTCTCGCTAAAGCACAACCGTGCCCCTCGCGGAAAAAAGACCGTGACTTTCGCGAAAGGAAAATAAAAGAAAACGCGTTTTTTCGCGCAAAAAAATTCAAATTTTTTTTGATCGAAAAGCTAAGAAAGACCGGGGGAAAACCAAAATGTCGAAAAAACCCAGAAAAAACCGTTTAAAAAGCCGAAAACACGTGCGAAAAAAAATCCCGAAGAAAGCATCCAAAGCGCGACACGTGACAAAAATGGCTGAGAGCGCGCCAAATGGCGCTGATCGTTGCGAGGCTCTCGAAGGAGCGCTCTTTAACTAGTTGCTCCCTCCCTCTTCTCCTTTCTTTGTACGTTCACAACAACAGGAAAACATCAACAGTCACGTACATGTAGAAAAGGAAAGGACACAAGGAATTGCTACCTTCCTTAATTCCATAATAAACCCATCGGTTTCCAAAACGGAGAGGCTTATCATGCGCCTCCACTTCCTCTTCCACCACAAGCGCTTTCTTCTTCCTCCACCCACATGTAGGCGCACACATTACAGAGAAGAAGAAACGTTCAGCCACTCTCATGCCCTCCCCTCAACTCTCATAAATCTCAATCGTTTTCAGTTTTGAAGATACCCTACACGTCCACCACGATCTCCTTTCTCATTCCCATGAGTCCTCATGCCCTCTCTCTTCCTCCTCTGCCCAAGAACCCTCACTGAACTTTTGAAGCTCCATGGACGCAAGGTTTCGATCCCGGTGACTCGGACCATCTCCATCCATGCCCTTGCGCCAGAAGGTTCCCCTGCACACCATGGTTCCATTCAGGAAAGAAGGAACATGTCCCGTCGATCACACGCGAAGAATTCAGTATGTTCGTCTACACTGTTCATCAAGTTCGTCGGATCGATTCGTCGTGCTCGGTGAGCTTCTATCCAATTCCTTTTGTGCACCTTCAAAATATCACTCTAGTTATCTCCTAAACATCATGGTTCCTCCTATTTTTATCGTTGGTCGCGTTGATGCTATCCGTCGCATAAACCGTAGGTCATGGTCATATTTCCATCACTTTTGTTCATCTTTTGATCTTGACCACAATAGAGAAAATGTTTTATATGGTTGTAGCAATTCCGTAGTGGAGTTAGATTACTTGTTTGGTTAATCGAGTTTTATTATAGATTTTTGGTTGTTGATCGGACTATTTATTAATATGTTATTTTCTTGTGTTCTTGATACGGGTAGGAGTGTGTGCTAGCTATCTCATAATTTGTGGGTGTCATATGGTTTACTAGATTTAGTTTACTCTTGTTTAAATTGCTAAAATAGTTGTACATCGTTTCGGCTCGATAATTTGTGGTAGCATGTATTTCCCTTTTATGCATGCGTACTAATATTTATGAATTATAGCCATGTGTAGTATTTTGTGTTTTTAATATAGATTGATTTTGAGTTACTAAATATCATATATTTTTGTAGTCATGTGTTATGCGAGTGTACAAGTTTTTGTGAATGTTTATCATTGTTCGTACGTGTTTGGCGGGTGTTATTATTTTAATTAGATTTAGATCATTATTAGTGAAATATTTTATTTATCATTTTAGTAGTACTTGGTGGTGTTTATTGTTCTATATTGAGAATGAGTACAAATTTTTGGTGATATCTCCATGCGTAGAACCTTGTAGAATTATTGTCTTTGCTTGATTTATTTAATTATGAAATACTCAATGTCTTGACTATTTAATTTTGTTTAGCATGGCGTTATCATAGATATGGTTTACATATTCATTTTCATCCATGTCACATGTTGGTTTTAAATCATGCCTTGTCTAAATAGATGTTTAAATATTTTTGCATGTGCGTTGTATAGTTGTGATGTCATGCCATGTTGTAGGATATGATGTTTATTTTAATTGTGTGTGGTATTTAGTCGTTTATACTAGTAGTCATAAATTGGTATATTACCTTAGAACATTGCCATGCTTGTGGTGAATTGCTTGGCATCGAATTATTGTTTTGTATGATATAAGAGTGACACAGCATCCAATATAGTTAAAGGTTGCATTTCTTAAATTGGTGTTATGTTGATATTGTCAAATTTATGATTTACTTTACCATTGGTTGTTAATTATCCTAGGTGTTTAATTACATAGAATGATAGTTGTTCATACTTAGTTGATTGAGATGCCATGTTAGTACTTACTCAAAGTAGAATGCATATTTTTTATTATATGCCTACCATGTGTTATACAATTGCAAGTTTTTATCTTATATTCATGCTTTTGGTTATACCTTACTTGGTAGGTATACATGATAGTAGTTTGATGATATCATGCGTAGTTCTGTATCCTATGTCGTTGCAAGTGTAAGTGGTACTAGATAGGTAATGCAAGTCATCTTTGTTATTCCTGCTATGATATCTCATTGCTTGATGTTCTTGATGCCATGGCATAGATGTTCACTTTCTTACATGCTATTTGCTTACTCGGTGTGCTTACTTGTCATAACTAGTATGTAAGCTTATGTGCTCTTGCCATTCTTGATATTCATGTTAGTTGATATCAACTAAGTTATCTTATTGTTGTGAGTTGTATTCTATTGGGTTCATACTTTGGCATTCCGTGTGATGATCATTTATACTTAGCGTTATACATTTGTATCTTGTTATTGCATTGTTGTATGCCTAGCGTTTGATATATTTTGTTTACCTTTCTATTGCATTATGATATGCCTAGACATATTTCATGCAAGTAATCTTTCATGTCTTATGATGTTGCATTTGTTATAGTTGCTTAGTTTAGTTCTTCCTTATAGATGTTTTACTTCATTACATCTTAGTCTTATGAGTGTTTTAATACTTGTTGCTATATGACTGATATACTTAGAGCATCTCCAACAGCCGCGCTAAACTAGCGCCGCGCCGCAAATTCTGCCGTTTTAGCGCGCGCGCAACGCGGCGGGTCGCTCCAGCGGGCGCGCAAAAACGGCGCGCGCGCTATAACGGGTTGGGCGCACGGAAAAAAACACTTATCCGCGCGGTGTATTTGGGGCGCCAGCTACAGCGCGCGGCACACTCGAGCGCTCGCGCCGCACTCTCTCCTCACCTCGTCCTATGCCCCGCGCGCGCCGGCGCCCTGCCACCCACCCATGGACGCGCACACCGGCGCCCCGCTCACCCTGCTATACAGCCGCGACCCCGCCGCCGCCGCCGCCGCCGGAAACCCTAGCGCGGCGAGCGCTGGCGTCGCCACCGCCGGAGGGTGAGGGAATTGTCGAGGCGCCAAAAGGAAGAGCGGGCAATTACTCAACCAACGATGACAAGTTACTATGCCATACTTATTTGCAAGTGTCGAGGGATCCATCCATTAGAGGTGATCAAAGTAGAGACGCGTATTGGGGGCGAATGAAAGAACACTACGATGCTCACAACTTGAGTGGAATTGACAGCTCCGAGAGATCACTTTGGTCCCGATGGTCGACAATCAATGCGGATTGTCAAAAGTCGGCGGCCGTACAAAAGGCAGTTGACAAGATTAACCCAAGTGGCACAAATGAGGATGATCGAGCAAGTGGCATCTCATATATGTTCATCATACTTGTTTTTGGTGACCGAAGTGCTAACTTGTTTTGTTTTTCTTGTAGAACAACATTGCACAAAACTTGTTCAAAGAAGAGACAAGGACAACTAAGAAGGGGAAGATCAAGAAAGGCAGGGTCTTTACCTTGCCTCATTGCTATGAAGTGTTAAAGGATGATGAGAAATGGAAGAAGCATGTTGGTTTGGAGGATTTGAATTTGAGCAACAAACGGAAGCTAGCAATTGAGAATGATGATGATGAGGAGGAGGATGATGCATCAAGTGATGACGGCAAGAGAAGTCCCACACCCAACTCGGTTTCATACTCGAAGCCAAAATGACCGGATGGGTGCAAGAAAGACCAAACCCAAAAGAAGAAGAGGAAAGGAGATGATGAGCTCAAAAATGCTATGGAAGCTATTGTGAAGGCAAGGGTGGAAGCCAATGAGGTGAGGAAAATGGCAAGGAACCAAGATGCCGTGGCCGAGGAGAGGAGGTTGGCGGCCGAGGAGAGAAGGGTGGCGGCCGAGGAGAGAAAGGTGACTTTGGAGGAGAGGAAAGTGAGCAACGAGGAGCGAGCTAAGTTGTTGGAATGGGAGAAGCACTTGTTCTTCTTGGACACATCTAACCTCAATGCGGCACAAAAAGAGTATGTCCATCTTGCCCAACAAGAAGTCTTGATCCAAAAAAGAGCCTTGGTTCGTGCAATGGGTGGCGGTGGCCTCGGCGCCATGGGAGGCATGGGTGGCTTCGGCGCCATGGGTGGTGGTGGCCTCGGCGCCATGGGAGGCATGGGTGGCTTTGCCGCCATGGGAGGCATGGGTGGACCTCCGGCCTCCATGGGAGGCATGGGTGCACCTCCGGCCGCCATGGGAGGCATGGGTGGCTTTGGAGCACCCTCCGACGCTATGGCCGCCATGGGAGGCATGAGTTTTGCTTCTCTCATGGGAGGCATGGGTGCACCTCCGGCCGCCATGGGTGCACCTCCGGCCGCCATGGCTTCTCACACACATTCCCATGAAGATGCCGTTGAAGATCTTGCCAACACCGTCAGAGCTTCACATGATGCGGTGCGTGATGAGGAGAGGGAGGAAGATTCATCTTCGGAGGCGGGAGAGTCGTCTTCGGAAGATGAGGACGAAGATGAAGACGAGGAAGATGAAGATTGATGTGTCTTTCAACTTTAGTTTGCATTTGAACTTGGTTGGATGAACTTGTGGGCATGATTTTGAACTTGGTTGGATGAACTTGTGGGCATGAACTTTTATTCATCAACTTGTTTGTGTCAAATTTCACATGTTCATTTTTGTCCAAAATATCATATATGTTTGATCATTTTTGCTCATATGAATACATGTATATGTGGTTTGTGCGGCGCGCACGCGCTGCATTATAGCGCGGCTGCTGGAGCCAGCGCAGGCGGGCGCGCCAAACTAGCCGCAGCGCGCGCGGCAAACAGGTTTTTTGCGTGCGGCGCATAGCACGGCTGTTGGAGATGCTCTTAGGACGAGTCATATGTCATGTGAGTAAGTTGTGCTTTGATCACACACTCAGTGTGTGCATCATGCTTTGTTATTGTAAGCATGTGGTGATAATATTATTGCTAGTGGTTATTGATATTAGTTGTTCTTTATTATTAAGACCATGTAATAGTTTTGTATCTTCTCATGAGCACTTGTATGTTGAATGCTTGTGTTATTAGTAAATACATCTTTATGATCCTATACTCACATGCCGCCGGTGAGATGTGTATTATTGCTAAGTTGTTTAATCAGTTTGTACCATAGTTATTGGTTTATCTATTATTATATAAGTGCTTACCAATAGCAGTTATGATTGGGGTTTAGTACTTGTTTGTTGTTAACCATTATACATATTTGGATTCATCCAAATATTTATGTGTGGTCGATTATTACGGTTACTCATACCATGTCTAGGATAGTTGTTCATCCATTTGTTCCATGTGTTATATAGTTTCTTGTTAATTGTTTGACAAATGAAATGGTTTGGTACAATGGAGTGATCATATTTTATCTAAATATTTATTTGTGGTTAACTTTTTAGGTTTATCATGTCATGTTGTGTTTGTGTAGTTAAATGCATAGGATAGTTCTTTTGTTATGTGTGTTGATGCCATTGATTTTGTTATATATTTAGGTGTGATGTGTAGTGGTACTACTAGTGGTTAGTACCATAGTTTGTATTAGAACATTAGTATTGTTGGCAAGCCTTGATTATCCATCATCAACTAAACCATTTCAATTTATCGAGTCCTCTACTTACCTTTCAGTCATGTTATCTCCTTTTGGAATCTCCATCTTGATCAGTATCTTGCTATCCATCCACTCTTAATTTGTTTCGGATGTTATTTGGATTTTCTATTGCTTTTGTATTTATTGTTTGTCTTTTTCTATCGTTGTGACGAGTAGGGAGTGACGACGATGTTGCACATGGACAGAACCAGGTTACTGAAGAAGGACTCAACAACGAAGGCATGCCTCCTTCTTTGATCATACTTATCCTATGGTTTAAAAAATTGCATTGAGTTTTATTGTTGCTATGTGCATGCTATTTTAATTCTCATAGCTAGCGTGTCGATTGACACATTTAACTTGATCCGCTTGTCGCCTATTTACTTGACACCTGAGTAGAAGTATATAATTCCGGTAGAGTAGAAATGCTTAGCCATGCTTATCAACCTATAGGTACTTTGTTGAATGACCTTTGAGTCATTGACATTTGAAACTTGACGCTGAGCTAGGCCAGTTGGCCTTGTTGATCTTCTCTATCCTCTTCTACTCTGGGTGAAATTTACCATATGAATACTGGCGCGGGCGACAACTGAATCAAGGATTGAAGGAGCGATTGGCCGCCCTTCACGAGTTGAAGGGGGCAATCAGTCGTCCGTGCCGCATGAGGCCTAATAAGTCTTGGATTTGAAGATTGTGTTAATAGTACAGCCACATGCTATATGGGCACTGGCTTTGTTGATTAGTTAGTTCACTCTTATTTTCGTCATCGCCGTACCGCGGATGAGATAGCTGCCTTGCAAGGAGTGTCCTTGGCACAAAAGGGGGGCCCGGACTATGAACTGCAGTTACTTCCATGTTGAAACCTAGTGGGCTTGGCACAATAAGTTTGGTCTAATGAAAGACCTCGTCACAATATTCCTGCCGGTATACCAAATGGTGTACTACGCTAGCGACCACTGGTGGCAACAAGTTGGGATTGCGTCGTGTGGGTAAAGTGTACAACCTCTGCAAAGTGTAAAACTATTCGAATAGCCGTGTCCACAGTCAAGGGCTACACATGAATCTTTCTTGACGTACAGGACCTATCTTGCTTATTCCCTCTTTGCCCCTATTCTTGGAACCTATGAAGAGTGTGAGTTGATCGAGGATCCTCACTTTGATGAAAGTTATTCTGGAGATAAAACATGTTTTCATCTAAAACTGCTTTTATCCAACTACTATGCTATTTCAAACAAAATTAGCTTTACGCAAATGAGTCATACAGCCTTCCTTTGAAGCCACATGTAGCTATTAGGTCCTTCCCCGAGGGAGGCATGTTGAGTATGTAATGTACTCATGGCAATAATTTTGTTGACAACAGAGTTCCATGAAGACGAAGGTGATGACTACGACTACTATGGCGATCCATAGGAGTGAGGACAGGTGGACTACATCGACTGCCTGTGGCTGAGATGGAGTCACTATGCATTTTACTTTCCACTGTTTTCTGATTGTAAATGTCATGAGACATCTCACTAGGTATGTCTTGTGACAAATATACTACTTGTAATGCTTTTACGCATTTTGCAATGATACCATTTCACTGTGTTGTCAACAATGATCCTGGGGTTGACAAATATACACAGGAGGATCTGGAAGTTAATTCCAGGTTCTCACACTATCTATGTCGGAGATCATATAATGATTTATGTGTAAGACAATTAATCTCGTAGGATCTACTTAACAGATTGTAAGCCAGACACTAGATCACCTAATTGCATCAATCAGAGAGATAGATTAGGCTCTTACCACCAATGGAAGCAGCCATTGGTGTCGACGAGGCGAAGTCCCGTGCCTGCTCGATGCAGGCTTGATGTAGATGCTCGCTGCAGGTAGCGGCGGCCCTTCGGGCGCCACCGGCACGGCCCTGGAACAGGAGCAGAGCTTGGAGATGATCTTCCCGTCGTGCAGCGCTCCCCCAGATCGGTTAGGGTTTTGGGATGTGGGGTGCAGGAGTGAACCGTACAAGAACTAGTCTAACGTAGGTGCCGTCTGCTCCCCCATCTTTTATGTGCGCTGGCGACAGGGGACCAAAGCCACTTGTTGGTTAGGGTGCCCCAGATCAGGGCGCGTAAGTTGGGATCGAGGGGTACGAACTGTTGGGGAACGTAGCAGAAATTCAAAAAATTTCTACGCATCACCAAGATCAATCTATGGAGTAATCTAGCAACGAAGGGAAGGAGAGTGCATCTACATACCCTTGTAGATCGCTAAGCGGAAGCGTTCAAGTGAACGGGGTTGATGGAGTCGTACTCGCCGTGATCCAAATCACCGATGATCCTAGTGCCGAACGGACGGCACCTCCGTGTTCAACACACGTACAGCCCGGTGACGTCTCCTACGCCTTGATCCAGCAAGGGGAGAAGGAGAGGTTGGGGAAGACTCCATCCAGCAGCAGCACGACGGTGTGGTGGTGGTGGAGGAGCGCGGTACTCCAGCAGGGCTTCGCCAAGCACCACGAGAGACGAGGAGGGAGAGGGATATGCCTGCGCCAATAGGGAGAGCAAATCACATGTCTTGGGCAGCCCCAAACCTCAAGTATATATAGGGGAAGGGGAGGGGCTGCGCCCCCACCTAGGGTTCCCTCCCTAGGGGTGGCGGAAGCCCCCGGATCCCATCTGGGAGGCGGCCAAGGGGGAGAGAGGGGGGGGCGCACCTAGGGTGGGCCTTAGGGCCCATCTGCGATTAGGGTTTGCCCCCTCTCCTCTTGAAGGTGCCTTGGGCCTTGGTGGGAGGCGCCCCAGCCCACCTAGGGGCTTGTCCCTTCCCACTATTGGCCCATGTAGGCCTCCGGGGCTGGTGGCCCCACTTGGTGGACCCTAGGACCCCTCCGGTGGTCCCGGTACACTATCGGTGATGCCCGGAACACTTCCGGTGGCCAAAACCATACGTCCTATATATTAATCTATACCTCCGGACCATTCCGGAACTCCTCGTGACGTCCGGGATCTCATCCGGGACTCCGAACAACATTCGGTAACCGCGTACATACTTTCCCTATAACCCTAGCGTCATCGAACCTTAAGTGTGTAGACCCTACGGGTTCGGGAGTCATGCAGACATGGCCGAGACAACTCTCTGGTCAATAACCAACAGCGGGATCTGGATACCCATGTTGGCTCCCACATGCTCCACGATGATCTCATCGGATGAACCACGATGTCAAGGACTTAATCAATCCCGTATACAATTCCCTTTGTCTAGCGGTACGATACTTGCCCGAGATTCGATCGTCGGTATCCCGATACCTGGTTCAATATCGTTACCAGCAAGTCTGTTTTACTCGTTCCGTAACACATCATCCCGTGATCAACTCCTTGATCACGTTGTGCACATTATGATGATGTCCTACCGAGTGGGCCCAGGGATACCTCTCCGTTTACATGGAGTGACAAATCCCAGTCTCGATTCGTGCCAACCCAACAGACACTTTCGGAGATACCTGTAGTGTACCTTTATAGCCACCCAGTTACGTTGTGACGTTTGGCACACCCAAAGCACTCCTACAGTATCCGGGAGTTGCACAATCTCATGGTCTAAGGAAATGATACTTGACATTAGAAAAGCTTTAGCATACGAACTACATGATCTTGTGCTAGGCTTAGGATTGGGTCTTGTCCATCACATCATTCTCCTAATGATGTGATCCCGTTATCAACGACATCCAATGTCCATGGTCAGGAAACTGTAACCATCTATTGATCAATGAGCTAGTCAACTAGAGGCTTACTAGGGACATGGTGCTGTCTATGTATCCACACATGTATCTGAGTTTCCTATCAATACAATTCTAGCATGGATAATAAACGATTATCATGAACAAGGAAATATAATAATAACCTATTTATTATTGCCTCTAGGGCATATTTCCAACAGTCTCCCACTTGCACTAGAGTCAATAATCCAGTTCACATCGATATGTGATTAACACTCAAGGTCACATCCCCATGTGACTAACACCCAAAAAGAGTTCTGGGTTTGATCGTGTTATGCTTGTGAGAGAGGTTGTAGTCAACGGGTCTGCAACATTCAGATCCGTATGTACTTCGCAAATTTCTATATAATCTTGTAGATGCAACTACTACGCTACATTTGGAGCCATTTCAAATAACTGTTCTACTTGGAGCTGTTCTAAATTGTTGCTCCATTATACGTATCCGGTATCTCTACTCAGAGCTATCCGGATAGGTGTTAAGCTTGCATCGACGTAACTCTTTACGTCGAACTCTTTATCACCTCCATAACCGAGAAACATATCCTTATTCCTCTAAGGATAATCTAGACCGCTATCTGGTGATCTACTCCTAGATTACCTTTGTACCCTCTTGCCAGATATGTGGCAAGGCACACATCAGGTGCGGTACTCAGCATGGCATACCGTATAGAGCCTATGACAAAAGCATAGGGGACGACCTTCGTCCTTCCTCTTTCTTCTGCCGTGGTCGAGCTTTAAGTCTTAACTTCATACCTTACAACTCAGGCAAGAACTCCTTCTTTGACTGATCCATCTTGAACACCTTCAAGATCATGTCAAGGTATGTGCTCATTTGAAAGTACCATTAAGCGTTTTGATCTATCCTTATAGATCTTGATGCTCAATGTTCAAGTAGCTTAATCCAGGCTTTCCATTGAAAAATACTTTCCAAATAACCCTATATGCTTTCCAAAAATTCTACGTCATTTCTGATCAACAATATGTCAACAACATATATTCATCAGAAATTCTATAGTGCTCCCACTCACTTCTTTGGAAATACAAGTTTCTCATAAACTTTGTATACACCCAAAATCTTTGATCATCTCATCAAAGCATACATTCCAACTCCGAGATGCTTACTCCAGTCCTTAGAAGGATTGCTGGAGCTTTGCATACTTGTTAGCATCTTTCAGGATTGACAAAACCTTCCGGTTGTATCACATACAACCTTTCCTCAAGAAAATCATCGAGGAAACAATGTTTTGACATCCTATCTGCAAGATTTCATAAATAATGCAGTAATCGCTAATATAATTCCAACAGACTCTTAGCATTGCTACGAGTGAGAAAGTCTCATCGTAGTCAACTCCTTGAACTTGTCGGAAAACATCTTAACGACAAGTCGAGCTTTCTTAATGGTGATACTTACCATCATTGTCCGTCTTCCTTTTAAAATCCATATGTACCTAACAGCCTTACGACCATCAAGTAGTTCTTCCAAAGTCTACACTTTGTTTTCATATATGGATCCTCTCTCGGATTATATGGCCTCGAGCCATTTTGGAATCCAGGCCCATCATCGCTTCTCCATAGCTCGTGGGTTCATTGTTGTCTAGAAACATGACTTCCAAGACAGGATTACGTACCACTCTGAAGTAGTACGCATCCTTGTCATCCCACGAGGTTTGGTAGTGACTTGATCTGAAGTTTCATGATCACTATCATAAGCTTCCACTTCAATTGGTGTAAGTGCCACAGGAACAACTCCCTGTGCCCTGCCACACACTAGTTGAAGAGACGGTTCAATAACCTCATCAAGTCTCCACCATCCTCCCACTTAATTCTTTCGAGAGAAACTTTTCCTCGAGAAAGGATCCGATTCTAGAAACAATTCCTTATTGTTTTCGGATCTGAGACATGAGGTATACCCAACTATTTTGGGTGTCCTATGAAGATGCATGTATCCGCTTTGGGTTCGAGCTTATCATCCTGAAACTTTTCACATAAGCATCGCAGCCCCAAACCTTTTAACAAATGACAGCTTAGGTTTCTCTAAACCATATTTCATACGGTGTCATCTCATCGGAATTATGTGGTGCCCTATTTAAAGTGAATGTGGTTGTCTCTAATGCTTAACCCATAAACTATCGTGGTAATTCGATAAGAGACATCATGGTATGCATCATATCCAATAGGGTGCAGTTATGATGTTCGGACACACCATCATACTATGGTGTTTCGGGCTGTATTAGTTGTGAAACAATTTCCACAATGTCTTAATTTTGTGCCAAACTTGTAATTCAGATATTCATCTCTATGATCATATCATAGATATTTTATCCTCTTGTCACGACGATCTTTCAACTTCACCCTGAAATTACTTGAACCTTTCAATAATTCAGACTCGTGATTCATCAAGTAAATGTACTCAACATCTACTCAAATCATCTGTGAAGTAAGAACATAACGATATCCACTACACGCCTCAGCACTCATTGGACTGCACACATCAAAATGTATTACTTCCAACAAGTTGCTTTCTAGTTCCATTTTACTGAAAACGAGGCTTTCAGTCATCTTGCCCATGTGGTATGATTTGCATGTCTCAAGTGATTCAAAATCAAGTGAGTCCAAACGGTCCATTTGCATGGAGTTTCTTCATGCATATACACCAATAGACATGGTTCGCATGTCTCAAACTTTTCAAAACCGAGTGAGCCCAAAGATCCATCAACATGGAGCTTCTTCATGCGTTTTATACCAATATGACTTACGTGGCAGTGCCACAAGTAGGTGGTACTATCACTACTATCTTATATCTTTTGGCATGAACAAGTGTATCACTACGATCGAGATTCAATAAACTATTCATTTTAGGTGCAAGACCATTGAAGGTATTATTCAAATAAATAGAGTAACCATTATTCTCCTTAAATGAATAACCGTATTGCGATAGACATAATCCAATCATGTCTATGCTCAACGCAAACACCAATCTCGATGGTAGAGGGAGTGTGCGATGCTTGATCACATCAAGCTTGGGAAAAACTTCCAACACATATCGCCAGCTCACCTTTAGCTAGTCTCCGTTTACTCTGCAGCCTTTTATTTCGAGTTTACTTAGCAACCGAACCGGTATCTAATACCATGGTGCTAATAGGAGTACTAGTAAAGTACACATTAACACAATGTATATCCAATATACTTCTATCGACCTTGCCAGCCTTCTCATCTACCAAGTATCTAGGGTAATTCTGCTCCAGTGGCTGTTCCCTTTATTACAGAAGCACTTAGTCTCGGGTTTGGGTTCAACCTTGGGTTTCTTCACTAGAGCAGCAGCTGATTTGCCGTTTCATGAAGTATCCCTTCTTGCCCTTGCCCTTCTTGAAACTAGTGGTTTCACCAACCATCAACAATTGATGCACCTTCTTGATTTCTACTTTTGTGGTGTCAAACATCGCGAATATCTCAAGGATCATCATATATGTCCCTGATATATCATAGTTCATCACAAAGCTCTAGCAGCTTGGTGGTAATGACTTCGGAGAAACATCACTTTCTCATCTGGAAGATCAACTCCCACTCGATTCAAATGATTGTTGTACTCAGACAATCTGAGCACAAGCTCAATAATTGAGCTTTTCTCCCTTAGTTTGCAGGCTAAGAAAATCATCGGAGGTCTTATACCTCTTGACGTGTGCACGAGCCTGAAATCCCAATTTCAGCCCTCGAAACATCTCATATGTTTCGCGACATTTCAAAACGTCTTCGGTGCCTCAACTCTAAACCGTTTAACTGAACTATCACGTAGTTATCAAAATGTGTATGTCAGATGTTCGCAACATCCACAAACAACGTTCGAGGTTTAGCACACTGAGCGGTGCATTAAGGACACAAGCCTTCTATGAAGCAATGAGGACAGTCCTCAGTTTACGGACCTAGTCCGCATAATTGCTACTATCAACTTTCAACTAAATTTTCTCTAGGAACATATCTAAACAGTAGAACTGAAGCGCGAGCTACGACATAATTTGCGAAGACCTTTTGACTATGTTCAGGATAATTAAGTTCATCTTATGAACTCCCACTCAGATAGACATCCCTCTAGTCATCTAAGTGATTACATGATCCGAGTCAACTAGGCCGTGTCCGATCATCACGTGAGACGGACTAGTCATCATCGGTGAACATCTTCATGTTGATCGTATCTTCTATAAGACTCATGTTCGCCCTTTCGGTCTTCCGTGTTCTAAGGCCATGTCTGTACATGCTAGGCTCGTCAAGTCAACCTAAGTGTTTCGCATGTGTCCCGAGGCCATGTCTATACATGCTAGGCTCGTCAGCACCCGTTGTATTCGAACGTTAGAATCTATCACACCCGATCATCACGTGGTGCTTCGAAACAACGAACCTTCGCAACGGTGCACAGTTAGGGGGAACACCTTTCTTGAAATTTTAGTGAGGGATCATCTTATTTAAGCTACCGTCGTTCTAAGCAAATAAGATGTAAAACATGATAAACATCACATGCAATCAAATAGTGACATGATATGGCCAATATAATTTTGCTCCTCTTGATCTCCATCTTCGGGGCTCCATGATCATCGTTGTCACCGGCATGACACCATGATCTTCATCATCATGATCTCCATCATCGTGTCTTCTTGAAGTTGTCTCGTCGTCTATTACTTCTACTACTATGGCTAACGCTTTAGCAATAAAGTAAAGTAGTTACATGACGTTTATGTTGACACGCAGGTCATAAATAAATTAAGACAACTCGTATGGTTCCTGCCGGTTGTCATACTCATCGACATGCAAGTCGTGATTCCTATTACAAGAACATGATCAATCTCATACATCACATATATCATTCATCACATCCTTTTGGCCATATCACATCACAAGGTATATGCTACAAAAACAAGTTAGACGTCCTATAATTGTTGTTGCAAGTTTTTACGTGGCTGCTATAGGTTGCTAGCAAGAACGTTTCTTACCTACGCCAAAACCACAACGTGAATTGCCAATTTCTATTTACCCTTCATAAGGACCCTGTTCATCGAATCCGATCCGACTAAAGTGGGAGAGACATACACCCGCCAGCCACCTTATGCAACTAGTGCATGTCAGTCGGTGTAACCGGTCTCACGTAAGCGTACGTGTAAGGTTGGTCTGGGCCGCTTCATCCCACAATGCCGCCGA
The DNA here is from genome assembly GCF_002162155.2 of Triticum dicoccoides. Classification (NCBI taxonomy): domain Eukaryota; kingdom Viridiplantae; phylum Streptophyta; class Magnoliopsida; order Poales; family Poaceae; genus Triticum; species Triticum dicoccoides. Next base: position 787,677,755 of record NC_041382.1, read on the forward strand.
ATCAAGATAAGACTAGTAACGGCAAGATAATTGACAATGTCGACGCCCACAACTGCTTTGTGTTCTACTCGTGCATAGAAACTACGCATAGACCTAGCTCATGATGCCACTATTGGGGAACGTAGCAGAAATTCAAAAAATTTCTACGCATCACCAAGATCAATCTATGGAGTAATCTAGCAACGAGGGGAAGGAGAGTGCATCTACATACCCTTGTAGATCGCTAAGCGGAAGCATTCAAATGAACGGGGTTGATGGAGTCGTACTCGCCGTGATCCAAATCATCGATGATCCTAGTGTCGAACGGACGGCACCTCCGTGTTCAACACACGTACAGCCCGGTGACGTCTCCTACGCCTTTATCCAGCAAGGGGAGAAGGAGAGGTTGGGGAAGACTCCATCCAGCAGCAGCACGACGGCGTGGTGGTGGTGGAGGAGCGCGGTACTCCAGCAGGGCTTCGCCAAGCACCACGAGAGACGAGGAGGGAGAGGGATATGGTTGCACCAATAGGGAGAGCAAATCACATGTCTTGGGCAGCCCCAAACCTCAAGTATATATAGGGGAAGGGGAGGGGCTGCGCCCCCACCTAGGGTTCCCTCCCTAGGGGTGGCGGCAGCCCCCAGATCCCATCTGGGAGGCGGCCAAGGGGGAGAGAGGGGGGGCGCACCTAGGGTGGGCCTTAGGGCCCATCTGCGCCTAGGGTTTGCCCCCTCTCCTCTTGAAGGTGCCTTGGGCCTTGGTGGGAGGCGCCCCAGCCCACCTAGGGGCTGGTCCCTTCCCATTATTGGCCATGTAGGCCTCCGGGGCTGGTGGCCCCACTTGATGGACCCCCGGACCCCTCCGGTGGTCCCGGTACACTACCGGTGATGCCCGGAACACTTCCGGTGGCCAAAACCATACTTCCTATATATTAATCTTTACCTCTGGACCATTCCGGAACTCCTCGTGACGTCCGGGATCTCATCCGGGACTCCTAACAACATTCGGTAACCGCGTACATACTTTCCCTATAACCCTAGCGTCATCGAACCTTAAGTGTGTAGACCCTACAGGTTCGGGAGTCATGCAGACATGGCCGAGACAACTCTCCGGTCAATAACCAACAGAGGGATCTGGATACCCATGTTGGCTCCCACATGCTCCACGATGATCTCATCGGATGAACCACGATGTCAAGGACTTAATCAATCCCGTATACAATTCCCTTTGTCTAGCGGTACGATACTTGCCCGAGATTCGATCGTCGGTATCCTGATACCTAGTTCAATCTCGTTACCAGCAAGTCTCTTTTACTCGTTCCGTAACACATCATCCCATGATCAACTCCTTGATCACATTGTGCACATTATGATGATGTCCTACCGAGTGGGCCCAGAGATACCTCTCCGTTTACATGGAGTGACAAATCCCAGTCTCGATTCATGCCAGCCCAATAGACACTTTTGGAGATACCTGTAGTGTACCTTTATAGCCACCCGGTTATGTTGTGACGTTTGGCACACCCAAAGCACTCCTACGGTATCCGGGAGTTGCACAATCTCATGGTCTAAGGAAATGATACTTAACATTAGAAAAGCTTTAGCATACGAACTACATGATATTGTGCTAGGCTTATGATTGGGTCTTGTCCATCACATCATTCTCCTAATGATGTGATCCCGTTATCAACGACATCCAATGTCCATGGTCAGGAAACCGTAACCATCTATTGATCAACGAACTAGTCAACTAGAGGCTTACTAGGGACATGGTGTTGTCTATGTATCCACACATGTATCTGAGCTTCCTATCAATACAATTCTAGCATGGATAATAAACGATTATCATGAACAAGGAAATATAATAATAACCAATTTATTATTGCCTCTAGGGCATATTTCCAACACGAACGTTGGTTCATGACCTCCCTGTTTCCCTCTTTAACGTAACTTATTTCTGGTCCTTTCATTTTCGTTTTTGGCCCATTGGGCCTTTAGATCAATACCAACATTCCCCCGTTGATCGTTAGGCTCAATAACTTTTGTCCATTCTCCATAGGAATAATATACCAGTGTAAGGTGTTACAACAGCCGATGAAAAGGCATTGAACCTCAATACTCATAGCACACATCCTATTTCGAAATGGAAAAACATTTTACTCATTGGGAGTGGTTTATATTAGTGGTTCCATAATTCCAGAATCAAGAGGCTTCCAATAATCCCATGCCGACTACATGCTCACGAAATATATTGGGTGGTAAACCTTTAGTAAGTGGATCCGCAAGCATACGTGTCGTACTGATATGCTTAATATTAATAGTTTGATCATGGATTCTATGTTGAACAACACGGTACTTTAGGTCAATGTGTCTGGCAGCCGCACTTGACTTGTTGTTATTCGCATAGAAGACTGCAGGTTCATTATCGCAGTACAATGTTAGTGGTTTGGAAATGTTGTCAACCACTTTAAGTCCGGGAAGGAAATTCTTTAGGAAACAAGCTGCCCGGTGGCCTCAAAACATGCTAGATATTCTGCCATCATCGTAGATGAGGGAACTATCTTTTGCTTGGAGCTTTTCCACGATATGGCTCCTCCAGCGAGTGTGAATATATAACCTGACGTGGATTTCATACTATCCACACACCCGGCAAGATCAGAGTCTGAATAACCAATAACTTCCAGGTTATTGGAATTTCTATATGTAATCATGAATTTTTTAGTACCTTGCATATAACGCAAGACTTTCTTTGCGGCCTTCCAGTGGTCCGGTCCTGGATTAGATTGAAATCTGCCAAGCATCCCGGTTACAAAAGCTAAGTCAGGGCGTGTACATACTTGAGCATACATGATGCTTCCGACAGCTGAACCATAAGGAACCGACTTCATCTGATCAGTTTCATTTTGGTTGCTCGGACATTGTAATGTCCCAAACTTATCGCCCTTAACTATGGGGGCAGGTGAGGAAGAGCACTTATGCATATTGAATTTCTTTAGTACTCTCTCAAAGTATGCCTTTTGCGATAGTCATAATGTTCCTTTGGACCTATCTCGATGAATCTCGATGCCAAGTCCATACAAGGCTTCACCGAGATCCTTCATGTCAAATTTTGAGGACAGAAATCTCTTGGTCTCATGCAGCATATCTTTATTGCTGCAAGCCAATAGAATATCATCCACATATAGAACTAAAAATGTGAACCTAGTGCCTTTAAATTTAACACATATGCAGTTGTCCACTTCATTCTCTTTAAAACCAAAAGTTCTAATAATCTCGTTGAACTTTAGGTACCACTGCCTTGAAGCTTGCCTCAAGCCATATATGGATTTCTTTAAACAACACGCCATGTGTTCTTTTCCTTCCATGACAAAACCTTCAGGTTGAATCATGTAAACTTATTCTTTTAAGTCACGATTCAAAAATGATGTCTTTACATCCATTTGATGCAGCTCCAAATCATAATGAGCTACAAGTGCCATGACAATTCTGAAAGAATCTTTGGATGACACAGGCTAGAAGGTCTCCTTATAATTGATTCCTTCTCTCTGTGTAAAACCCTTTGCTACAAGTCTCGCTTTGAACCTTTCGACGTTCCCTTTGGAGTCATATTTGGTTTTGTAGACCCACTAGCAGCCTACCCTTTTGGCTCCATCAGGAACTTCTACTAAGTCCCAAACATCATTCGAGCTCATAGATTTCAATTCGTCTTCCATGGCCACCAACCATTTGGACAAGTCTTCACTTTTAGTAGCTTCTTTGTATGAGGTCAAATCTTGTGCCTTCCCTGTGTCATTTTCATCCTCACACATGAAAGTGGCATAATCGCTAGAGATGGCCTTTTTCTTTCCCCGTTGTGATCTTCTCGTAGGCTCATTAGTATGTGCATTTTCTCTTGCCTGGGAAGGTTGAGGATTAACATTGGGTTGAGGCTCATTATTTGGCTGAGGATCCTCATCATGATGAGAATCTTGATTATGCTGAGGCTCCTCGTCGGATTGAGGATCCACTTCAGGTTCGGGGTCACCAGTAGGTGTCTCGTGCATATTAGGCATAGGGATAAAGTTCTGTTGGATAGTCGGGGTTGGAACATACACCCTCTTCTCCTCAAGATCAATCGCCCTAACCTCAGCGATTTCATTATCCTCAAAAAACACCACTTGCCTGGTTTCCACAAACTTGGTGGTATGACCTGGGCAATAAAAGCGATATCCTTTTCCTCTATGAGGGTACCCAATGAAAAAACAACTGACTGTGTTTGGGTCCAACTTCTTAATATATGGATTGAATACTTTAGCTTCAGCTGGGCAGCCCCACACACGCAAGTAATTCAAGCTCGGTTTCTTTCCCGCCCACATCTCATAAGGTGTGCTTGGTGCTGACTTAGTTGGAGCAAGATTCACGATGTGTGCAGTTGTTTTCAGTGCCTCCATCCAAAGGCTTACTGGTAAGTTTGCATGACTAAGCATGCTATGTACCATATCCATAAGAGTGCGTTTGCGACGCTCAGCGACACCATTTTGTTGAGGTTCACCAGGCATTGAATATTGGGCAACAATTCCATTTTCAGCAAGATATTTCGCGAATGGTGCTGGAATTTGCCCATAAGGAGCATGCCTCCCATAATATTCTCCCCCCCCCCCCGATCAGACCGTACTATTTTGATCTTTAGGTTGAGTTGATTTTCAACCTCGGCTTTATAAATCTTAAATTTGTCCAAAGCTTCAGATCGATCACGTATGGGGTAAATATAGCCATAGCGAGAGAAATCATCTGTGAAGGTAATGAAGGAATCAAAACCATCCATAGACTTTACGTTAAGGTCCGCATATGTCAGTATGTATAAGTTCAAGACCGATGTGGCTCTTACTGCTCCTTTCTTAATTGTTTTCACATATTTTCCCTTAATATAGTCAATACAATTGCTCGCATCAGAGAAATATAGCGGATGAAGTATTTCTTCTTTAATCAATCGTTCCATTCTCCCCCTCGAAATGTGGCCCAAGCGACGATGCCACGATTTCGAAGAAGGATTGATACTTCTCCCATTCTTTTTATGATTGCGTTCATTCATATTCATCTCGCAGAGATTCACACACATAGGATAACCGGAAAGATTTAACATGTAAAGTTTGCCTCGTCGGACGGCGAGACCAACATCCTAATTACAATACTTTAAAAAACATTGTTTCTCCCCGAAGGTACAATGAAATCCAAAATCATCTAAACATGAAACTGAAATCAAATTCCTACTCAAAGTAGGCACATAAAGAACGTCCTTGAGCTGAAGTAGGAAGCCAGTGTGCAACTTCAAGGTGAGGGAGCCCACGGCTTCAACTTCAGCCTCTTTCCCATTCGCGACATTAAGTCTTCTTGTACCCCTTAGGGTGTGGCTTATATGGAATCCCTGCAAAGAATTCACGACATGAACAGTCGCACCTGAGTCAATCCACCATGTAGATTCAGAAAAATCAACATATAGAGATTCATCTACAAGAGTGATCTCATCCTTACCCTTTTTATTCAGCCACTTAAGAAAACCTGGACAGTCCGCCTTGACATGATTTGGCTGCTTGCAAAAATTGCAAAGTCTTTCTCCAGCGGCATTTGTAAGATTAGCTGAAGTAGTCGTTGGAGGAGCGGAACGTGAACAACTTGCCTCGTTGCATTGCTTAGGCTTTTGAGGATTCTTTTTGAAAAACTGCTTTTTGTTGGGCACATTATTGTTATGAGCATGGTTCTCATGCTTCCTTTTCCCATAATTAACATGAAAAGCTTGATCTTTTTGTTCACTCTTAATTCTCTCCTCCTCCTGAACGCCAATGTGCAATGCAATGTGCAATGAGTTCAGGTAGTTTCCATTTGATTTCAAGAGAATTGTAGTTTATCTTGAATGTATTAAACTGTGAGGGTAGTGACCTAAAAACTAGGAGCACAAGAAGCTCTTCGCTCAAGTCACACTTCATGGTTTTAAGCTTTGTCGCGGCATTGCTCATGCTCAAAATATGCTCCCTCACATTTCCATTTCCTTCATAGTTTGCAAGCAGCTTGTGCAAAAGCTCATCTGCATACACTTTCTCTGAGCCTTTAAATTGTTCTTCCACCGATTTCAAATATTCGGCAGCACTTTCATTAGCGGGGATAGCCCCTTTAATCTCAGTGGAGATGGAGAAGTTCATAATTAGGAGTGCCATTCTGTTGGACCTCTCCCACTTCTCAACTTTAGTGTCGTAGGCTTTCTTAAGCTCAGCATACCCAGTGGCATCCTTTTTAGGTTTCACTGGTTTACTTTCCATAAGCGTGAGGTCAACCTCATGCCATCCCAAGTGCAAAAGCAACGAGTCCTTCCAAGTTTGGAAGTTGTTTCCCGTGAGTGGTTCGATATTCTCAAGACCACGAGGACAGGAAGCTGTCATGATTTCAAAATATCATAAGCAAAGGAAAAAAGAACATCCTAATTAAATTAAATTGCACAAAAATTAACCTACGTTGGTTTGATCAATTTTCATGCAAAAAGTAACTCCAAATTATATCACCATTGGGTAGAAAATAATAAGGAATTAACGGAGTGATTCAAAAATGTAAAACAACATTGGTCTGTATTACAAAAATGATCACATTAAATCTCATGTGTAATATCAATTTTCCAACATTAATAATTCACCATTTATTGATATTACCATCAGATGAACATAAATATGGCATAAAATGACACAAACATTAATTCATAAAAGTTTTCTAAATAAAATTTCTCGTTGGTTCCATTTCATTCAGAAAACTAAAACATAATTTTCATAATCATTTTTCTGGCAATTTTCTATTTATAACTGTGCAAGAACATTTTGGGAATAATCATAATACGGAAATACACTGAATAAATAGAAAACACACAGAAACTTTAATTTTAGCCCAAAACCCACAGCAACTCTTTAAATCCTAGCCCAGTAAACAAAAAAACACCTTTTCTGCGGGCTAAAACAACTTGGGCCGAAGCCCAGCCGCGAAAGCGACCCATATAATGCCCGAAGGCCTACCCTGAGCCACCTGTCGCTCTCAGCCGTCCGATCCGGCCGATGGCCGCGATCGTCTCGCATGGAGCAAAACGAGCTAGGGTCAAACCCTAGCCCTCATTTCCCCATCTCCTCCCGATTTCCTCGCTCACTCCAGACGAGCGGCGACCGCGCGGCGGCTCGAGGCTCGCCGGCCATGGCGGCGCGGTGGCTGCCCTCGCCGGAGCAGCGTGCAACGGACCGAGTCCTACGCGCACCTTCGACGAGCGTAGCTCCAGCGTCGCGCGCATGGCGACTCGTGCGGCGGACGGGAGGTCATTTCGCCGGCTGCTGCCGGCGGAGGCGTTCGACGGCGACGGCGGCGTGCAAGGCGCGGAGGCCAGGCGACGCGCGCGTGCGTGAGCGCAGCAGCGATGGCTCACTGGTGAAAAAACAGGCTTCCGTCCAGCCCCATAAGTCGCGAAGCTGTAGGAACCGCGACTAATGGGACCTTTAGTCGCGGTTCTGGAGGTGAACCGCGACCAAAGGCCTGGGCCCAGGGCGCTCGGTGGCCAGCTGGCGCACGTGAGGGTCTTTAGTCGCGGTTGGCCAGGACAACCGCGACTAAAGGCCTTCGGGCACCTTTAGTCACGGTTTGCCAGGCCAACCGCAACTAAAGCCCCTCCCCTATATATACCCATCCAGCAGCCAACACTTAGCCATTTGGAGCCATTCTCTTCACAAGTGGGTGTAGGTTTGCTTTTGGTTCCTCTTATGCACATAAGGTGTTTGATGAAATGCCCCAAGAGCATGAAACAAACATGACATGAAGTGTTGGAGCCACACTCCTCGATCGCGGTTAGCAACTTGATGAACCTTTGATGTGTCATTGATAAAATATGCATGTGTGCAGTTCATTGTTTAATTTATATTGTTTGTAGCTAGTTGGTTTAACAAATGCATGATGGTTAATTATATATTTTATATTATAATAATGCAGATGAATCGGCAATGGATGTACGGTAACCGACTCTCCGGCGAGTTCACTACGGGTTTGAAAGATTTCCTCGTAGTGGCTAATGCGAACAAGCAGGGGGGTTTTGTTATCTGTCCATGTGTTATCTGTAAGAATCAGAAGGGTTACTCTTCCTCAAGAGATGTTCACATGCATCTGCTTCGGCACGGTTTCATGCCAAGCTATAATTGTTGGACCAAGCATGGAGAAAGAGGGGTTATAATGGAAGAAGATGAAGAAGGGGATGATTTCATCGATGAAAGCTATCTTGCTCATTTCGGTGATACTTTCATGGAGGATGCTGAAGGTGAAGGGGAAGGTGAAGAAGAGGCACGTGATGATCCCATTGATGATCTTGGTCGGACCATTGCTGATGCACGGAGACGCTGCGAAACTGAAAAGGAGAGGGAGAATTTGGATCGCATGTTAGAGGATCACAGAAAGGCGCTGTACCCCGGATGCGATGATGGTCTGAAAAAGCTGGGCTGCACACTGGATTTGCTGAAATGGAAGGCAGAGGCAGGTGTAGCTGACTCGGCATTTGAAAACTTGCTGAAAATGTTGAAGAATATGTTTCCAAAGGATAACGAGTTGCCCGCCAGTACGTACGAAGCAAAGAAGGTTGTCTGCCCTCTAGGTTTAGAGGTTCTGAAGATACATGCATGCATCAACGACTGCATCCTCTACCGCGGTGAATACGACAATTTGAATGAATGCCCGGTATGCACTGCATTGCGTTATAAGATCAGAGGCGATGACCCTGGTGACGATGTTGAGGGCCAGAAACCCAGGAAGAGGGTTCCCGCCAAGGTGATGTGGTATGCTCCTATAATACCACGGTTGAAACGTCTGTTCAGGAACAAAGAGCATGCCAAGTTGTTGCAATGGCACAAAGAGGACCGTAAGTCGGACGGGGAGTTGAGACACACCGCAGATGGAACGCAATGGAGAAAGATCGACAGATGGTTCAAAGATTTTGCAGCTGACGCAAGGAACATAAGATTTGCTCTAAGTACGGATGGCATGAATCCTTTTGGCGAGCAGAGCTCCAGCCATAGCACCTGGCCCGTGACTCTATGCATCTACAACCTTCCTCCTTGGTTGTGCATGAAGCGGAAGTTCATTATGATGCCAGTGCTCATCCAAGGTCCGAAGCAACCCGGCAACGACATCGATGTGTACCTAAGGCCATTAGTTGATGAACTTTTACAGCTGTGGGGTGGTGTCCGTGTGTGGGATGAGCACAAACAAGAGGAATTTGACCTACGAGCGTTGCTTTTCGTAACCATCAACGATTGGCCTGCTCTTAGTAACCTTTCGGGACTGTCAAATAAGGGATACAATGCATGCACGCACTGCTTACATGAGACTGAAAGTGTACATTTGCCAAATTGTAAGAAGAACGTGTACCTTGGGCATCGTCGATTTCTTCCGAAAATTCATCCAGTAAGAAAGAAGGGCAAGCATTACAACGGTAAGGCAGATCACCGGCCGAAGCCTGCGGAACGCACTGGTGCTGAGGTATTTGATATGGTCAAGGATTTGAAAGTCATCTTTGGAAAGGGTCCTGGCGGACAATCAGTTCCGAAGGGAGCTGACGGGCACGCAGCCATGTGGAAGAAGAAATCTATATTCTGGGAGCTAGAATATTGGAAAGTCCTAGATGTCCGCTCTGCAATCGACGTGATGCACGTTACGAAGAATATTTGCGTGAACCTCCTAAGCTTCTTGGGCGTGTATGGGAAGACAAATGATACAAAGGAAGCACGCCAGGACTAGCAACGTTTGAAAGACCCTGATGACCGACATCCGGAATGGTTTCAAGGTCGTGCCAGCTACGCTCTGACCAAAGAAGAGAAGGTCATCTTTTTTGAATGCCTGAGCAGTATGAAGGTCCCGTCTGGATTCTCGTACAATATAAAGGGAATAATAAACATGGCGGAGAAAAAGTTCCAAAACCTGAAGTCTCACGACTGCCACGTGATTATGACGCAATTGCTTCCGATTGCTTTGAGGGGGCTCCTGCCGGAAAATGTTCGAGTAGCCATTGTGAAGCTATGTGCATTCCTCAATGCAATCTCTTAGAAGGTAATCAATCCAGAAGTTCTACCACGGTTACAGAACGATGTGATCCAATGTCTTGTCAGTTTCGAGTTGGTGTTCCCGCCATCCTTCTTCAATATTATGACGCACCTCCTGGTTCACCTAGTCGAAGAGATTTTCGTTCTCGGTCCTGTATTTCTACACAATATGTTCCCCTTCGAGAGGTTCATGGGAGTATTAAAGAAATATGTTCGTAACCGTGCTAGGCCAGAAGGAAGCATCGCCAAGGGCTATGGAAATGAGGA
>NC_041382.1:787690003-787690626 GCF_002162155.2 Triticum dicoccoides
TTTTAACATTTTGAATTGAATTAGTTTTATTTTTCTGAATTTTTTGATATATTATTTGTATTTTTAACATTTTGAATTGAATTAGTTTTATTTTTCTTAATTTTTTGATATATTATTTGTATTTTTAGAATTTTGAATTGAATTAGTTTTATTTTTCAGAATTTTTTGATATATTATTTGTATTTTTAGAATTTTGAATTGAATTAGTTTTATTTTTCTGAATTTTTTGATATATTATTTGTATTTTTAACATTTTGAATTGAATTAGTTTTATTTTTCTGAATTTTTTGATATATTATTTGTATTTTTAAGATTTTGAAAAAGAAAAAGTATTTGGAAAATACCTTTAGTCGCGGTTGGCCTGCCCAACCGCGACTAAAGGTGGTTGCGCGCGGGAACGAAAAACCCGCCAAAAAAGTCCTTTAGTCGCGGGTCGCCTCCCCAACCGCGACTAAAGGTTACCCTTTAGTCGCGGGTCGCCTCCCCAACCGCGACTAAAGGCCCTTTAGTCGGGGTCGCCTCCCCAACCGCGACTAAAGGGGGGGGGCTATAAATACAACCGCCCGACCCGTCGCCTCCATTTCTCCGCTCGTTCTCTGCCGCGCCGAAGGCCTGCCACCCTC
>NC_041382.1:787694379-787714819 GCF_002162155.2 Triticum dicoccoides
AGGCACTCATGTTCAAGGAGAACAAAGAGCGGGAGAAGGCCGAAAGTAAAAAAAGCGGGAAACAAGTTGCCCAGCTCGGGGAACAAAGTAAACAATCGATTGCCCCGCTTATAGTGGAAGCCTTCTGTCCGGATGCCCCCGAGATCATACAAGCTGCGGCAGCACAGGGATTGACTGTAACGAGTGCCAGAGAACAAGCGGCCAACTTAGGTATTACTCTTCGTGAACTGTTAGGCCTTGATGAGGCGCCAGTGAAGGAGGTAGTAATTACATATGTCAAGAATGGGCCTCTCGTCGAGCCTGCGCAGGAAAAGGATCTACCTCCACAAATGAAAGGTCTGCTGAAATGGTACAAGGGTTACATAAAAAATAAAAACGCCAAAGAATATATTTATGCGGAAGTTAGACATGAGCATCACTTCAAACATTACTATGTACAAATTGAACTCAGTGAATTGTTCCAGCTTTTCAATCTGCGCGAGCTCGATAAATCTATCATCAGTTGCTACGTTCTGTAAGTGATTTATTAATTTCTACCCCATCTCGTTCATATTGCCTGCACTATATATATGTCCTAACTATATTGTTGTGTCCGCTATTATACATGCAGAATGAAGTTTAAGGAATGCAGAGTAAGGAACATCCATGATGTTGGGTTCATTGACCCACACATCGTTAATGGACATGTGTTGGAGCGTCACCCCGCCGACGTGGAGGCAGACCTGTGGCACTTTCTTACAAAGCAGGAACTCAAAAGTGATATTCTATTTCCTTACCATTTTGAGTGAGTGTTTCTGTCTTGAGCACATTCTCTTTTGTTTACTCCATGCATGGTATGTGGCCGGCTAATCGATGAGTTATGCATGACGTACTGTGCATGTATCGTGTCCGCAGGTTCCACTGGATTCTGCTAGTAATTAAAGTTAACACCTCAGAATGTCTCGTCCACGACTCTGTGAATATGGATCCAAAGCTTTGGGGCGGCATGAGAAGAATGCTGCAGAAGTAATTATTTTCATTCATTTGCGCTCTATATCGATCGGCCTATTTCGTTCATTTCCTAATATCAAGTAACTAATTAATAACTCTCTTGTTCATTTAATTTTCTTTGCCTCGTAGGGTTTGGAGACGGTTCGTAGATACAAAGGTCGGTGAATTCAAAAAAGAGCTAGAATTCAAAATGTTAAAGGCTAAGAATGCTGGGGATATTCAGCCACCGGAGACCAATCTATGTGGATACTATGTCTGTGAGATGATCCGGAGATACACCTCTGAGCAGGTTCCGAGTGATACCAATGCTCAGAGGAATAACCTCCGGTGGATGCTTAGTCCAGAAGCTCGCTTCTGACCACTTCAAGAGGAACTAGCTGGATGGTTCAGCAGGGAAGTCCTCCATCCTAAAGGAGAACACTATTACGAGGACGTAGAACTTTATATGCATTAAATCATGTATGGAAACTTGTTCAAAATTGTATATGGTCATCCGATGATATTGAATATATATTGTATATTCCTCTTGAATTCTTTTTGGTTCTAATTTCAAATTTATTTGAAATTGTACATTCATATGCATGTATGTAGTACCGTAGAATATATGAAACTCCTTCAAAATTAAAATAAAGCACAAAAGAAATAAAACAATACAAATTAAACAGAAAACAGGTTTAGGGGGGGGGGCTAAAACCCTAAACCTGTGGCGGCCTTTAGTCGCGGTTGGCCAGAAGAACCACGACTAAAGGTCCTCCGCCCCGACGGCCGCCTGGCGCCCACGTGGACGGGCCGTTAGTCGCGGTTCTTAAGCAGCCGCGACTAAAGGTGGGGGGCTTTAGTCGCGCTTATTTGGTCGCGGTTGCGCAACCGCGACTAATGGCAGTTGCGAACCGCGACCAAAGGCCTTTTTTCCACCAGTGGCTGCTGCTTCATTCCGCTCGCATTCCCGAGGGGCGACGGTGTTCCGGCCATTCCGTGCCCCAACGGCGGTGGCCGTGGGACCCGAAGGCCGGCATGCTCAACAAACATAAGATCCAGCCCCTCCTTTGTTTAATTTCTTTCGATTTGAGGCATGATTTTGACTTTATAGGGTTCCAAAATTGGGGAATTTCTAGAGTTAGGGTTCGGCTGACTTTAACTTCGCCCGTTCAATCTAATTGCTAACAGGGACTAAAAGCAGTGTTAATTCACATATCTTGATGCGGAAGCATGGTATTGTTAGACTAACCGAATGGATTAATCATCATTATTGAATCATTAACACTAATCCCGTAGCAAATTAGATCTAAATCGAAACCACATAACCCTAAAGATTAAACATTGACTTCAACAAAGGGCAATCTAGCCTTAATCATGAACCATTATCCTTAATATTAATCATCAGTACGTAATCAGGATCATCAAACTTAAACAGATCATCTTAGGGATCTAATCTATGCTTAACCATGCTCAAGATACCATTGTAAGACAATTAATCTCGTAGGATCTACTTAACAGATCGTAAGCCAGACACTAGATCACCTAATTGCATCAATCAGAGAGATAGATTAGGCTCTTACCACCAATGGAAGCAGCAATTGGTGTCGACGAGGCGAAGTCCCGTGCCTGCTCGATGCCGGCTTGATGCAGATGCTCGTTGCAGGTAGCGGCGTCCCTCCGGGCGCCACCGGCACTGCCCTAGAATAGGGGCAGAGCTTGGAGATGATCTTCTCGTCGTGCAGCGCTCCCCCAGATCGGTTAGGGTTTTGGGATGTGGGGAGTAGGAGTGAACCGTACGAGAACTAGTCTAACGTAGGTGCCGGCTACTCCCCCATCTTTTATGTGCGCTGGCGACAGGGGACCAAAACCATTTGTTGGTTAGAGTGCCCCGGATCAGGGCGTGTAAGTTGGGATCGAGGGGTACGAACGTTGGTTCGTGACCTCCCTGTTTTCCTCTTTAACGTAACTTATTTTTGGTCCTTTTATTCTCGTTTTTGGCCCATTGGGCCTTTAGATCAATACCAACACTATGTTGGTGCTGACAACAATTTATATGTTGTGAATCATTCTACCTGAGCACTGTGAGGGCCAATTTAGAATTTTTTTATGTCCGATGGTCTTTCTTTCTTTTGGTGATTGACTATTATTCAGATCGTTATATGTCAGCGTTCTTTTGGCTAGGCTGTGCAAATATCTTTTGGCAAGGGAGCTCCAGATCGGTCCACTCGTCCACCGTTAGATGAAACTGTTGTGCACCGCACTGTTGGATCGCTGCTCCTAAGCATCGTTGGGTCGCCCCCCTTCCTCCCCGTTTCGGTAACACAGGAACAGAAACTCCATTACCTCCTAAGAGCAAATACAGCAGGACCCCCGGCCCATATTCGGCTCAAGCGTGCGGACAGACCGGCACTCTCCATATCCATTCCAAATCTGGGGCGGCCTTTCCATATCCGGCCGAACGTCCGGATTGACCGGCATTTTCCATATGCAGCCTAAATCTAGGGCGAATACGGGGACGCCCGGACGTGCCTGCCACGTCTGATCCGGCCCATCCGACCCCACATAAAATGGATCCTATCAGCGCTTCGACCGAAACCTAGCCACATTTCACTCTACTCGCTCCCCCTTCCACACTACCAAGCTCCTCTCCAGCTAGCTCCGGTGTTCTCATCCATGGCAGCGCCTGAATCCGGCTCCCACATGTCTGGATTCGAGGATTGGGAGCTCATCCCTTGTATCACTAAGGAGCAGATGGCCGTCTGCGCTGCTCTCTGACGCTCCCGGGAGGGGTGCATCCTTCCGTGTTCTTCGGAGGGCTGGCGGGAATCCATTTCCCAAATGGAGGTGAGGTCCGGGCCGGCGGATCAAGGGTTGGAGGATCTCGTAGCGTGCCGCCCGTAGCGGTCACCATGGCTGCATGGTGCAAACCGCCATGCCATCGAAATCTTATAGGTGGCACGTTGTCCCCGCGGCACCGGGCGCCGAAACCGTGGCCATTTGCGCCTCAATGACCACACGCGAATTCGAAATGGAGGCGCGGCCGAGAGCAGTTTTGTGTGCTATCTGATCACTGCTTGCGGACATGCCCGAGCGCATCCATGGATTTTTGGGGACCGATATTTGATACTTGTGGTTGTAGATGCTCTAATCAAAGTATCTATAGCCGGGCACCCCAAACCTGCCTCAAACGCCCGGGCGGACGGTCCGGTCACAAAATTTCGACCCAGACGGGCTCCTCAAACCCCCGGGCTGACCGACACCCCTCATACCCTGGCCAAATATGGGGGAGGTATGGGGTGCCCGGGCACGCCCGAGCACATCCTCGACTCAGACTGCAATCAGGATCCCACACGGAATCGCCTCGAAACCCGACAGTCCATAGCTCGTCTCCTTCGTCGGACCATTGTCGCCGTGCGGCGCCGCTCCGGCGGGCCGTGTAGTGTTGAGCCCAGCTATTTAAGCCAACCGCCGGCACCGAAACCCTATCCCTCAACATTTTCATCCTCCCGTCGGTCTGCTGTCGCCACTTTCCATTGCCCGTCCGCCACCACTAGTAGCAATACCCCCATGCCGCCGGGTGAGGAGATACCCATTTCTAACGCCGGAGCGCCGACTGTATCTCCTTGAACAGATCCAGGCATGGCGCGAAGCGGGGATCACCACGGGGCTACCTCTGGATGTAGCGGATCCAAATGAGGAGTTGGAGGAGGAGGAGGATGAGATTGAGGAGGAGGAGAAGGAGGTTGAGGAGGATGTGGGGGAAGCGGTTCTGCAGGCGGAGCAGCAGGCCATCCTTGATTCCCTCCGCTCGGAGTCGGATGCGGAGGCCAGACACCGTCGTCAGCAGGATGAAGGCAGATCACGCCGCAGAGGAGTAGGAGATACCCGCCTAAATGGATGAGGTTGGGGTTGAGGAGGAGGAGGAGGAGCCAGAGCCATTGTACGCGCCCGTCCACCCGGCTGTTAACACTAGATTTTGGCACGGTATATAACACAATTAAGATGGCATCAAATGAAAAGATTTTCAACATGAAATGATTTCGTATAATCGAATTGGGCTACTTTGATGTTCGTGTCATCGCCATCCGACCTCGTCTTAGAGGCTGAAACTGTGTTCAAAGTTCTGAGATTTCGTTTTCATATCACTGTTTGGCCAATTACGCCTCAAAGATGGCCTAGATGAATGAGTGCTCTACATGGATTGTCTTCATCTTGTTGAGCTAATCGATTTTGATATATAAATCTTCTCAAACCGAGGTCGTATGCAAAAGTTCGAGCCAACGCACTGCGGACCGATCCTGAGTAAAAAAGTGGCGCGAGGTACCAGACAATCACCTAGGTGATGTCTGGTGGGTTGCGTGAGCTATTCGTCCCACAAGATGGCCTTGAATCGAAAAACCTTCAATGCAAAAAAGTTCCGTTTCGTAGATCCAATCAATTTTGATATATAAATCGTCTTGATCCGAGGTCATATGCAACCTGGGAAGACAAAATAAGATCATGCTGAAATTTTAGTTGGGAAATCGAGTGAAAGGTTGTCATTCCAGTGGAAGGTTGTCGTACGAGTGAAAAGTTGCCATCTAATAGCCCGTTTCTGCACTAGTGTGCCTATGCTGGTAAAAAGACATCCCCAACTGACAACAAGCGTGCCCCTTCTCTTTGGGTAACTGAAATTCATGATGATTAGTACATTCGGGACAATCTTTTCGAAGACTGGTTTCTATTGAGTCCAACCTTAGAGCAGATTGACAATCTATATGGCCAACTCAATCAACATGCATTTGATGTATGTTCTTATACCATGGTGAGCTCTAGAGTTGTCAATGTGGCTCCTAAGGATAAGCTAAAAGGCATTGAGGAGATTGTGTTAAAAGGCACCCCTGTTAAGTCGGCCTGTGATGAACTAATCAAAGTGAGAGTGCTTTCGGACTTGTCTTTTCTATTCTGCCCTTTTAATTGCATATCTACTGACCAATGGGTTCTTATTTACAGTAAATGTACCATATCATACATTTCAAAGATACCACGGAACTTGGGGGCTTCTTAGATTTTCTCCGTGTGAACTCTAATGGTTACATTGGTGCTTGGCGGTGGTTGAAAGATCTTTCTCAGGCCAAGATATTGGTGTTGTGCTATTTTTGGGATGAGACTGGAATCATTAATATTCTGAAGTTTCTGAAATTTGTGCCTACCAATTATAGATCTACTTATACCTTTGTGTAAGTGTGTTGTCTTGTCATCCTGTAATGTATCTTTATTGAAAGTAGTTGTATTGTAATTTAACAACTAAACGTGCAAAATGTGTCTTTGTAGGGAAAATGCTAAGTTTCGAATTGATATCTTAGAGTTCGGAATTGATGCCCTTAAACATGTCTATTTTAATCCTGACGGTGATAAGAGTAAGGGAGCTGAGTTGTTCTTTCAAATTTATCTCACCCAAAAATCGGATATTTTGAAGAGAATTATCAAAAGTAATATCAGGTCTAAGGGGTTATCATGAACTGGGGTTTTTTGTCTAAGACTGTCTGCTTCCTTAGACTGATGATAATAGAGTTGGCGCTGCCAAATATCTAATCAAGGTAATAACATAGTGAAATAAAACCAATATGTTTATACAAAACATTTATACTTTTTAATACTATTTGTTATTATACTACTCTCATAATGAATGTCCTTTTCAATTACATAGTTGGCATAATAAACCAGGTAATAACATTGATGAATAGTATTTAATATTATTTTTAATATAGTTCTGATGTATATATTGATAAATTTGTTTCTGCATTTTTAAAAAAGAAATTCTAATAAAAAAGTTGTTTGAACTGAATTTTGACGATTGCCTAAATCATGCAGTGTATATATGAATGTATTCGTGTGTATATACATGTGCCTCAATATATTTAAATATCAATACAGTTTATAGCTCTAAATCATATCGTCCATCAAATATCTTAATAGTGGTTTCCAGTGTACTATTATTAGGTAATTGTTTTTGCATAAAATTTTGGGGTATAAGTTGTGCCATTGGTAAATAGGTCTTGGAATTTAGGTTCAGTGAAATATTGTGCATGCTTTTACTGGGAATTAAATACATTGCATATAATAATTCACAACTACCATAAAAATGATCCCCATTTGACTTTCACATACATTAAATTGAGGACCTCAATAAGTCCCGAACGTTCGGAATTTAAGCAGTCACCCTGAATGTTTTTTGATGGCAACTTTAGTTGCTGCGAGGTGGCAGCTTTAGTTGTTAACACATGGCAACTTTGTTCCAGTTCAATTTTTGTCGGAAAATTACCATGTTTGTCAACATCGCCCTAACTAAAGTTGCCATGAAAATAGTTCGGATTAGCATGCTTAAAAATCGAACGTTTGGGATTTATCTATTCTGTAAATTGATTATTGATAGGCTCCATATAAAAGCTCCTTTTAGTCTCTCACAACCATACTATCGCAGTCAGATTGGTTTGTTTTTCATTAATACATGCTATTGGTTTGTGTGTAGACTTGCGCTTACAAATAGAATTTTTTAACACCTTTAATATTTTTTCAATGAGAGGTAATTATATAGTGATTATGTATATATTTTGTATGTTGTACCCTCCTTCTGATGGGGCCCAAGGCATTTTCCAATTTTTCTAACTTATAGGAGGGCCCTGGTTGCTCAGCCGTGATTTTTTTTTTGCCGTGGAATACGCCTTCTGGAAACGTCAATAGGGCAGCAAGATTGATAGTGCACGGCCTTCTGAGATAGAAGTAAATATGCATGTCACTTGCCTTACTAAACTTAAATTGTGTTTATATGTTGCTCCATTTTCTTGCTCAATCTATGCTTGTCTCTAGAAATTTTAGCAGATCACTAACTTCATTTCTCCTCGTATAAGTAAGGGAATGGAAGAGAAAGGACATGTTCTATATTCATAATTTACTTATATTCCACTCCCTCCGTTTCAAAATAGATGACTCAACTTTATACTAACTTTGGAAGTTAGTATAAAGTTGAGTCATCTATTTTGGAACGGAGGAAGTATATCTTAATACCTAGTCCCCCACTAGCCTATTTCTCTCAACAAGCAAGTGCATCACCTCAGCATGCGATGTGCATGGAAAAAGACCACCTCAACATGCAAACATGCATAATGATTTCCTCTCTATTATCACTAGTAGAAAAACTAGTTTACGTGAGACACACTAGTCCCGATTTGTAAACGAACATGCACTAATGTCACAAGGAAAGAGGTCGGTCTTGAACAAACCAGCCCGACGCCATGCCACAAACTCCTGTCACTCGTTTTTTTTTTTTTGCTAGGTGTCTATCATGTTAAACTTAATGCTCACGATTCGTTAGGAACACAAAACAGCCGCAAGCAGAGTCTAAAATGACGTACCATCTAGAATAAAATTCCTAGTATGGTTTGTTAAACCGGAAAAATAGTAGTATGGTTTTTAAAAAGTTGTGCTACCAATTACCAAACTAGGCTTAAATATTAGTATCAACTTTTAAACAATTTATGATCTTTTATTTTGTGCTAGTGGGATCTTTCTTAAGGATATGACCCGCCAGAAGGCCAACTATAACACCAGGAAGACTACAACCCAAACCAATATACAAGGATGTCGCCGCTTAAACAGTTAAACGTACTAGTCGTCAGTCTCTACCGGCAACCCAAAAGGAAAGACGTTGGTCTTTAACAGACCAGCCTGACGCCACTCCGCAAACTCCTTTCACTCCTATCATTTTATTTTTTGAATTCGCAGTTGCCAAGTAGCTCATTTTCTCTTCAGTCAACAACATGCACATTCTATTAATCTCCATCAATCAATTACTAGTTTGCTGTCAGATGGATCGATCGATCATGTCTATGGACCTCTGTCCGCCTATCAGCAGAGTGCGTGGCCAATTCAGATCGAAGTGACCTTACATGGACATGCACCGTGCTAGGCCAAATCGATCAATATTTTGCCTTTTGTTTCATTCGTGATTGGTACATCCATCCTACATGAAAGATGAATTTTATCCACACCCGACGTGATTTACCGATATTTATTCTAGTTACCACAATATATCGATCCACTAACAATTAATCCCAATGGATCGACCGGCCACATCAAATTTACCACCTTGCATGTGTACGTACAATCTTGTCTCATATCAAATTTTGCAATGTGTGTCTCTGCATGCACCTTGTCCATATCTAACCAATAAATTCTAGCTGGATGTTCATGGATCATACACGCATGATATCTTGATAGGATATCATTTTTTTCCCGAAAATATCTTCATGGGATATCTTACATGGTCGGCTTGATTCCTCAACTAATTAATTTTCTATCCAATCTTTATCTGGCTATTTTTTGAGACATGAAAATTCGTTTTACCTCATGAAGGGGTTTGCGAAATGTAATCGCAAGTGCATTTAAGACATGTTATAGCTTAATTTCCTGGTGCAAGAGCATCTACAACCAGACCATGTAAATAATATTAATAATTAATTCATCAACCGCCCATAGTTTTCTAATTATTAGTTGAGGTAGTAATTATTGGTGTATATCTAATCATGTCACCTTGCATGTAGACATGAGCTGCAGCTAGCCAGACATCTGGCCTGCCAAGTACGCATAGGGTACTTGACCTATAAATAATGACCGAAAGAATAAAAATCTGGCTCCGACACTTCGTCGAACACGTTGAGCATGAGGTGTATATATGGGGGAGTTGGACGTACTGGGCCAGCGTCCGGTGGCGGCGTCCTTGACCGGTTGCAGCCTAGTCGATAGCGGTGTGGGTTGCGGTCTCCGATGGCGAAGGCCTAGGTTGGGGGTGATGACAGAACTCCAGTGGTGCATGTGTGGACGAGGGCCAACGGAGATGAGGAGACGACTGACTGGACAAGGAGGAGCGAATATGGGCAAATAGGCATGGGCCCTAGTTGTCAGTCCGACGTGGCAGGCACGTCTGGATGTCTCATATCCATCCTATATATGGGTTAAATATGAAAAGTGTCGTCAATCCAGGCATTTGGGCTGGATACGGGGCGTGCGGTTGGGTGCGGTTTTTCTGTCGAGGCAGTGACGGGGCAACCCGCCCACACATTTGGACGCGTATGGGGTCCAGTTGTAGATGCTCTTGAACAGACTAGCCTGATGCCACGCCGCAAACTCCTTTCACTCCTATCATTTTATTTTTTGAATTCGCAGTTGCCAAGTAGCTCATTTTCTCTTCAGTCAACAACATACCCTCTCTACCAATTTTCATCTGTCAATTAGTTTTTTTTTTTTGCGGGCATCTGTCAATTAGTTTGCTGCTGGCTGCCTGGCTCGATCGATCGATCATGTCTATGGACCTGTGGCCACCTACCAGCAGAGGATGTCGCTGGTTCAGATCGAAGTGACCTTAACCTGGATGCATGCATACGCATGCGCCGTCCGCCAGGCCAAATCGGTCAGCATTTTGCCATTTGTTTCTTTTGTGACTGGTACATTCATCCTACCTGGTTTTTTTTTACCTGAGTTGAAAGATGAATTTTATCCTCACTTGATGTGATATACCGATATTTCATATTATAGTTACCACAATATATCGATCCACTGACAGTTAATCCAAATGGATTGACCGGCCACATCAAATTTACCACCTTGCATGTGTACGTACAATCTTGTCCCATATCGAATTTGGACTACGTGTCTCTGCATGGATCTTGTCCATGTCTAACCACCAAATTCTAGCTGGATGTTCATGGATCGTACATGCATGATTCTTTGCAAGGGCTCGTCCATGCATGATATCTTGATATGATCGCATTTTTTTTCAAAAAGATTTTAATAGGATAGATTGCAAGGTCGGGGTTTTTTTTTGACAGCAGATTGCATGGTCGGCTTGATTTCTCAACTGAATAATTTTCTAGCTTATCTTTATCTGGCTACTTTTTTTAGACACAAAAATTCATTTTATCTCATGGAGGGGTTTGTGAAATGTTATGATGCGCATTTAAGATGATGTTATAGCTTAATTTGCGGGTTTAAGGATGTTTCTCATGTTCAGGAACGGGTTCACACCATTTATTTATGAATGGAGAGGATTACATGTGGACAGGGAAAATTACATGTTCACAACATTTATTTGTTTGAGGCTTTAAAAAGGATGAAAGGAGGCAAGGCGATGGGCCCTGATTGTATCCCCATTGAGGTGTGGAAAGGTCTCGGGGACATAGCGATAGTATGGCTAACCAAGCTTTTCAACCTCATTTTTCGGGCAAACAAGATGCCAGAAGAATGGAGACGGAGTATATTAGTACCAATATTCAAGAACAAGGGGGATGTTCAGAGTTGTACTAATTACCGTGGAATTAAGCTGATGAGCCATACAATGAAGCTATGGGAGAGAGTCATTGAGCATCGCTTAAGAAGAATGACAAGCGTGACCAAAAATCAGTTTGGTTTCATGCCTGGGAGGTCGACCATGGAAGCCATTTTCTTGGTACGACAACTTATGGAGAGATATAGGGAGCATAAGAAGGACTTGCATATGGTGTTCATTGACTTGGAGAAGGCCTATGATAAGATACCGCGGAATGTCATGTGGTGGGCCTTGGAGAAACACAAAGTCCCAGCAAAGTACATTACCCTCATCAAGGACATGTACAATAATGTTGTGACAAGTGTTCGAACAAGTGATGTCGACACCGATGACTTCCCGATTAAGATAGGACTGCACCAGGGGTCAGCTTTGAGCCCTTATCTTTTTGCATTGGTGATGGATGAGGTCACAAGGGGTATACAAGGAGATATCCCATGGTGTATGCTCTTTGCGGATGATGTGGTGCTAGTTGACGATAGTCGGACGGGGGTAAATAGGAAGTTAGAGTTATGGAGACAAACCTTGGAATCGAAAGGGTTTAGGCTTAGTAGAACTAAAACCGAGTACATGATGTGCGGTTTCAGTACTACTAGCTGTGAGGAGGAGGAGGTTAGCCTTGATGGCCAGGTGGTACCTCGGAAGGACACCTTTCGGTATTTGGGGTCAATGTTGCAGGAGGATGGGGGTATTGATGAAGATGTGAACCATCGAATCAAAGCCGGATGAATGAAGTGGCGCCAAGCTTCTGGCATTCTCTGTGACAAGAGAGTGCCACAAAAGTTAAAAGGCAAGTTCTACAGGACGGCGGTTCGACCTGCAATGTTGTATGGCGCGGAGTGTTGGCCGACTAAAAGGCGACATGTTCAACAGTTAGGTGTGGCGGAGATGCGTATGTTGAGATGGATGTGTGGCCACACGAGGAAGGATCGAGTCCGGAATGATGATATACGAGATAGAGTTGGGGTAGCACCAATTGAGGAGAAGCTTGTCCAACATCGTTTGAGATGGTTTGGGCATATTCAGCGCAGGCCTCCAGAAGCTCCAGTGCATAGCGGACGGCTAAAGCGTGCGGAGAATGTCAAGAGAGGGCGGGGTCGACCGATTTTGACATGGGAGGAGTCCGTTAAGAGAGATCTGAAGGATTGAAGTATCGACAAAGAGCTAGCTATGGACAGGGGTGCGTGGAAGCTTGCTATCCATGTGCCAGAGCCATGAGTTGGTTGCGAGATCTTATGGGTTTCACCTCTAGCCTACCCCAACTTGTTTGGGACTAAAGGCTTTGTTGTTGTTGTTGTTGTTGTTGTTGTTGTGGCGTGGAGATCGGTCCAATTGGATGCTCAAATGGTCAACACCATACCACTTGACATGAGTGGTGAGCTATCTCAAAAACAAAAACAAAAATGGTCAACAGCATGTTGAATAATATTGCTCAATCACCCGTAGTTTTCTTATTATAAATGGAGGTAGGAATTATTGGTCTATCTAATCATGTCACCTTGCTTGCACACATGAGCTAGAGTAGAGCTAGCCAGACATCTGGCCTGCCAAGTACGCATTTATATTTATTTTTTACAAATCAATATTAATAATAATAATAACCATATTTTTCTGCACTACAATTTAAAATTATATTGTAGCTTTCCATATGGTAACCTATCTTTTGTGAATTTCATATAGAGCATGACTCGCACTGCGGAGCTATGTTGTGGCCGAATAGGCCATCACCCGCCCAGACTTTTAGCAAAATTTCAAAACTATACATAGGATCAGCCCGTGAACACGGAGCACTACAAGATTGCAGCCTAGACTTAAGGTCTGTTTCAGTCCGGCCCGCCCAACTTTATATTTGTAGCTCCGCCACTGACTGGTTAATATGTTTTTTCATGAAAATTTCAAGAGTAAATTCCTATTTTCCATAACTATGTCTGTGATATCAACAAACACACTTTGAGTGTGCGTGCATCTGCCGGCCTGTGGACAGAGATTCTCTAGCTTACGTCACCTGGTTTTTGAAGTGCCTGGCATGTGGACCCACATGTCAACCACTGCAAAGTTCGGTGACTTGGTGGACTCACATGCCAGTCACTATAAATTTAGGTGACTTAGAGGATCTCAGTCGCCAGCCTGCACATCTTATTCCATTTTCAGGGAGCTGTCACACCGCCTCGTCTGCTTAGAGGAAAAAGTTTGCCCTAACCACCGAGGGGAAGGAGAGAAAAAAACTTGAAGGGAAAATTCGAAAAAAAAAATTGTAAACTTAATGCACAACATAGAACAGCCGAGAAAAACGAGTCTAAAATGACGTCCCATCTAGAGAGGAAAAAAGCAACTACAATAATTGAGTGATTGGACCGAAATGGATCTGAGAGTCACCATCACTTTTAATTTAATACAGATGCTTTGTGGGCTAATTATTTAGTTCCCTGGTGTAATCAACCATTCGAATGGAATAATAATTTCATTAGTTGAAAGAGATCGTCAACTATGTAATAATGGTTTTTAAAGGAATCTGGTCTATTGAAAAGATCATAAGGCATCTCAAACACAATAAAATTTATATCAAGATTCCTGCACCACTAAACGAGCATTGTCGCTGCTAGAACAAGCGGCTGCCGTCGCTCCTAGTACATGGGAGCCGTCTGTCGATGACAGGTTGGAATCCTTCCTGCACGTTAAATAGGAGCCGCAGTCGTCGCAGTTAGATGCTTGATTTGGTCCGAAGATCTGACACCAAATCTTACGGTCGTACGCATAACAAAAGATTCTAATAAATTAATTACCGATTAGTGAATGGGAAGAAAACGCCGTCAATAATTGCGTGCGGTGCGTCCTCACAGGATGCAAGCAAGCGGCCAAGCAGCAGCTGAACAAGTTTGATTTGATTCATGGAATGGAATCATGGCTAAGTTGGACACGTACGTATGTTTACTGTCGGACAAGAGAAGTGTTCGCACATGAACACGTCACCGTGTACCTCCAACGCCGAGGATGATGCACCGTAGCTTACGTCGAAGGAGACCCGACCGGAAGCGCGGTACGCAAGCAATCCGGCGGGTGCTTTTGAGGAACCGAAACCCCCATGTGCTCGGGAGGAACCCCGGCGCGCGGCGGCTATGGGCTGCCCTAGGTCGACCTGATTGCCCCTAGGGCCTCGAGGTTCGTCGCCCTGCAACAAGAAGAACGAACGAAGAACGAGGAGGAAGAAGAACAAGGGAAGGAGATAAAGGCAAAGAGCACTAATCCTCTTGTTTTGTGCCAAGCTCTTTTTTAATGCAGCCACAACCGCTTCTGGAAGAGATTGCTCCGCAATACTTTCAGATTCTTTCTGCAATGATTCGCGAGTGTTGCCGAAATTCTCAAATTGCGTAGAGTATGCATTATATGCTACAGTATTTGATGACGGCATATGTGTTCCTGTAAAATTTTCACTTATTCGGCTATGACCATGAAGATGCGGGGCCGAATTATGAACATGTACAGTTGCATGCGGTGCTGAAAAATTACTAACATGAGGTGTAGCATATGATGGTTGAGGGTAATTGGCCAATTTCCTTATCCACCGGCACGTTTGGATTAACATACTGCAAGTTATTTGCCGATAATTAAAAACTTGAAACACTTTGTTGCATACCATTGGAAGTTTTTACATAGGGTGTCTCAACTTGATTAACCGAACTCATCATGTCATTCATCGGCATATAAATTTGTGGGGTTGCCGATGCATGGGAGTTGGCATACATATGTTGCATGTTGCTAAAATTATATGAAGTAGAATCATGGAGATTTTGTTGCATCGGCCCTTGCACATAATTAGATGCATGATTGATAAAGCTAGGGCTAGCCGATACATTATGCTCATTAGATGATCTAGCAACAACATACACATTATTTGCATCTACATATGTGAATTGGGTATTCATATTACCTTTGTAGATTGCAAACCCTAGATGACGATCTCTTCGTAGCAAGAACGGGCCGGAGACCGTTCAAAACTTCGTCCCCAGCAGAGTCGCCAAAAAGTGTGTTTGCACACGAACACGTCACCGTGTACCTCCAACACCGAGGGTGATGCACCTCAGCTCACGTCGAAGGAGACCCGACCGGAAGCGCGGTACGCAAGCAATCCGGCGGGTGCTTTTGAGGACCCGAAACCCCCACGTGCCCGGGAGGGACCCCGTCAGGGCGCGCGGCGGCTATGGGCTGCCCTAGGTCGACCTGATCGCCCCTAGGGCCTCGAGGTTCGTTGCCCTGCAACAAGAAGAACGAACGAAGAACGAGGAAGAAGAAGAACAAGGGAAGGAGATAAAGGTAAATGTAAAAGATGATAGATTGATGTGTTCGATTGTGTGTTGTTCAATCGGCCGACACCTCTCATCAATTATGAGGCGACTGGACTTCCTGTACAAGAAAAGGACTAAAAATTCCATCCAAAACATCAAAAACCCTAACCTAACTCGGACAGGAATCTTTGGTAATCTCCCGGACCAACTCGGTCTCACCAATTGGTTCGTTTTGGCCCCACCGAGTGAATGCTGCCAACTCTCTGTATCCTTCTGTAATTTCTCGGATCAACTCGGTCTCACCGATTGGTTTGCTTCGGTCCTACCGAGTGAACATTGCCAACTCTCTGGTAAATTTTTGTACCAACTCGGTCTCATCGATCAAATTAACTCGTCGGTCCGAAATGACTATGCAGCTTCTGTTTCTGACCTTTTTTTCCTTCCACAGGTTACATACAAACTCGGATTAAGACGATTTTTATATCAAAATCAATTGTTTCAACGAGACGCACAACTTTCATGTTGGAACAGTTTCCATAAGAGCCCATCTTAACTGAGTTTTATGCATTTCTTTACTCTGGTGTCAACACACTAGTAGAAAATAGGGCTATGGTCCAGGCCGGCTCAGCCCATTAGTCCCGGTTCAGTCTAGAACCGGGACCAATGTGGGCATTGGTCCCGGTTCGTGAGCCCAGGGGGCCGGCTGGGCCACGTGGGCCATTGGTCCCGGTTCGTCTGGACCTTTTGGTCCCGGTTGGTGGGACGAACCGGGACCAATGGGCCTCGCTCCTGGCCCACCACCATTGGTCCCGGTTGGTGGCTTGAACCGGGACCAAAGGCTTCCCTTTAGTCCCGGTTCATGTCATCAACCGGGACCAATGAGGTGCCTATATATACCCCCTCGCGCAAGAGCAGAGCACAGTGCTCTGTTTTTTCTGGCCGAGGGGGAGAGGGCTTTGTGGTGCTCTAGCTCACCTCCTATGCACATGAGGTGTTCGATGGAATGCCCGAGCCACACTACTTAAGCTTTCTCCTCTCGAAGCTCGACCTCCAAGCTCCATCTTCCTCGAGATTTGTCTAGATTTAGCGGTCCGTCACGCCCCGTCCCCGTCTTCACCGCCGTCGATCACCAGCGCTGATCTCATCACCGACACCACCGTGGTGAGCCTCTTGTTCTTATCTTCTTTCTGAAAGGAAAAATATTCTTACTTGTATGTTTAGATAGATACTTGTATCATTTTCTTACATTTATTATTGCATCTTATATAGTGCGATGGTTTTGGTATCCGCCCCCGTCGGCCCTCGTCCTGTCTATGATTCGGATTTGGTATGTATATTATCTTTATAACTATTGGTTCATTTATTGTTTATGAAAATTATGCCGACCAACGTGACAAAGATTTTATTTATCTAGGATGTATGTGAATCGGAAATGCCAACCGACCCTATTGTCGAGAGGTTAAATTTAGTTGAAGAAGAAAACAATTTGTTGAAGGAAAAAAATAAAAAAATTGAGGAGGAGAAGATGATATTGGAGTTGCATGTTGCGGATGTCGTCGATGATCACAAGATCAAGATGGATGCAATGCGCTTGAAGATTAGAAAGATTAGAAAATATGACATTCATACCGAGGCTTGGTATCATTATGTCGTTGGATCAACTGTTACCTTGGTTGCGATTATGATCGCATTTGTTTTCGCATTGAAATGTTTTACATAGTTTCAATGTATGGTTTAATTAATTAGATGCTCTGGAGAGCTATATGTTGTTAGATGAGAACTATGTATGCACTTTGGTTTTAATGTGATGATGAACTTCTATTAATTTGGACACTTAATTATATATAATGCACGCAGATGAACCGACAATGGATGTACGGTGATAGACATACCCGCGAGTACATTAAGGGCGTGCATGAGTTTCTCGATGCGGCTGAGGCAAACAAGCAGAATGGTTTTATGTGTTGTCCATGCACTGAATGTGGGAATACGAGGTCTTACTCTAACCGGAAAATCCTTCACTCCCACCTGCTTTACAAGGGTTTCATGCCACACTATAATGTTTGGACGAGGCACGGAGAAATAGGGGTTATGATGGAAGACGGCGAAGAAGAAGAGTACGATGACAACTTTGTGCCCCCTGAATACGGTGATGCTGCAACGGGGGGAGCTGCTGAAGATCAAGAGGAACCAGACGATGTGCCCAATGATGCTGCCACGGGTGAAGCTGCTAAAGATCAAGAGAAACCAGACGATGTGCCCGATGATGATGATCTCCGCCGGGTCATTGTCGATGCAAGGACGCAATGCATTAGTCAAAAAGAGAAGCTGAAGTTCGATCGCATGTTAGGGGATCACAAAAAAGGGTTATACCCCAATTGCGAAGATGGCAACACAAAGCTCGGTACCGTACTGGAATTGCTGCAGTGGAAGGCAGAGAATGCTGTGGCTGACAAAGGATTTGAGAAGTTACTGAAAATATTGAAGAAGAACCTTCCAAAGGATAACGAATTGCCCGACAGTACATACGCAGCAAAGAAGGTCGTATGCCCTCTAGGATTGGAGGTGGAGAAGATACATGCATGCCCTAATGACTGCATCCTCTACCGCGGTGCATGCAAGGATCTGAACGCATGCCCGGTATGCGGTGCGTTGCGGTATAAGATCAGACGAGATGACCCTGGTGATGTTGACGGCGAGCCCCTTAGGAAGAGGGTTCCCGCGAAGGTGATGTGGTATGCTCCTATAATACCATGGTTGAAACGTCTGTTCAGAAACGAAGAGCATGCCAAGTTGATGTGATGGCACAGTGAGAACCGAAAGAAAGATGGGAACTTGAGAGCACCCGCTGACGGGTCGCAGTGGAGAAAAATCGAGAGAAAGTACTGGGATGAGTTTGCAAAGGACCCAAGGAATCTATGGTTTGCTTTAAGCGCGGATGGCATTAATCCTTTCGGGGAGCAGAGCAGCAAGCACAGCACCTGGCTCGTGACTCTATGTTTGTATAACCTTCCTCCTTGGATGTGCATGAAGCGGAAGTTCATTATGATGCCAGTTCTCATCCAAGGCCCTAAGCAACCCGGCAACGAAATTGATGTGTACCTAAGGCCATTAGTTGAAGAACTTTTACAGCTGTGGAATGGAAACGGTGTACGTACATGGGATGCGCATAGATAGGAGGAATTTAACCTTAAGGCATTGCTGTTCGTGACCATCAACGATTGGCCAGCTCTCAGTAACCTTTCAGGACAGACAAACAAAGGATACCACGCATGCACACACTGTTTAGATGACACTGAAAGTATATACCTGGACAAATGCAGGAAGAATGTGTACCTGGGCCATCGTCGATTTCTTCCGACCAACCATCAATGTCGAAAGAAAGGCAAGAATTTCAAAGGCGAGGCAGATCACCGGAAGAAGCCCGCCATGCGCACCGGTGATCACATGCTTGCTATGGTCAATGATTTACACTACGTAATCTTTGGAAAGGGTCCCGGTGGACTAGCTGTTCCGAATGACGCTGAGGGACACGCACCCATGTGGAAGAAGAAATCTATATTTTGGGACCTACCCTACTGGAAAGACCTAGAGGTCCGCTCCTCAATCGACGTGATGCACGTGACGAAGAACCTTTGCGTGAACCTGCTAGGATTCTTGGGCGTGTATGGGAAGACAAAAGATACACCTGAGACACGAGAGGACCTGCAACGTTTGCACGAAAAAGACGGCATGCCTCCGAAGCAGTATAAAGGTCCTGCCAGCTACGCTCTTACGAAAGAAGAGAAAGAAATCTTCTTTGAATGCCTGCTCAGTATGAAGGTCACGACTGGCTTCTCATCGAATATAAAGGGAATAATAAATATGCCAGAGAAAAAGTTTCAGAACCTAAAGTCTCATGACTGCCACGTGATTATGACGCAACTGCTTCCGGTTGCATTGAGGGGGCTTCTATCGGAAAACGTCCGATTAGCCATTGTGAAGCTATGTGCATTCCTCAATGCAATCTCTCAGAAGGTGATCGATCCAGAAATCGTACCAAGGCTAAGGAGTGATGTGGCGCATTGTCTTGTCAGTTTCGAGCTGGTGTTCCCACCATCCTTCTTCAATATCATGACGCACGTCCTAGTTCATCTAGTCGACGAGATTGTCATCCTGGGGCCCGTATTTCTACACAATATGTTCCCCTTTGAGAGGTTCATGGGAGTCCTAAAGAAATATGTCCGTAACCGCGCTAGGCCAGAAGGAAGCATCTCCATGGGCCATCAAACAGAGGATGTTATCAGGTTTTGTGTTGACTTCATTCCTGGCCTTAACAAGATAGGTCTCCCTAAATCGCGTATGAGGGGAGACTGACTGGAAAAGGCACTCTTGGAAGAGACTCAATAATATGCAGGGACGGATATTCTTGGTCTCAAGCACACTACACAGTTCTACAGAACTCTACCTTGGTGACCCCGTATGTCGATGAACACAAGAACAGTCTGCGCTCCAAACACCTGGAGCAGTGCGACGACTGGATTACATGTGAACACATCAGGACTTTCAGCAGTTGGTTGGAAACACGTCTCAGAGGTGACAACACTGTTTGTGATGAGTTGTACTTGTTGTCCAGGGGACCATCTTTGACTGTATTGACTTACAAAGGATACGAGATAAATGGGAATACATTTTACACGATCGCCCAAGATCAAAAGAGCACCAACCAAAACAGCGGTGTCCACTTTGATGCAGCAACCGAGAGCGGAAAGGACACATATTATGGTTACATAGTGGACATATGGGAACTTGACTACGGACCTGATTTTAAGGTCCCTTTGTTTAAGTG
>NC_041382.1:787717018-787737111 GCF_002162155.2 Triticum dicoccoides
CGTGGTCGTCGCCGACGCCATCGCCGCCGCCGCCGCTGTCGCCCTCGCCGGCCGCCCCCGTTGTGAGCCGCCGCCGTCGAGGCTCTGTTTATATATGCAAAAGTTTATATATGCAAAAATTTATACATATATGCAAGTATATATGTATTTTATATATGCAAAAATTTATATATCTAGCTAGGAAGAAGGAATAAAGGAAGAAGAAGAAAAACTTATATATGAGAAATGTATGTATTTATATATGAGAAATGTATGTATGTATAGATGTATGTATGTGGATACATGAGGGGGGTCGATATACCCCCTCTTCGATAGCATTTTTGTGCATTTTAGGTTAGTGTATATATATATATATATTGATGTATATATGCAAAAGTTTTTCATATATGCATTTTTTTCATATATGTATTAATTTTTTTAAGTTGTTAGTAGATATCGATTTTAGGTTAGTGCATTTTATCACTGATTTTAGGTTAGTTGAGCCTCTTTAGTGCATTTTATGTTTGTTGCATTCTAGGTTAGTGCATTTTATGTTAGTGGAGAGGAAAAAGTAAAATAAGGAAAAGGAAAATAAGTAGAGATAGAAGGAGAAGAAGAAGGAGAAGACGAGGAGAGGAAGAAAAGGAAGAGGAGAAGAAGAAAGGAATAGAGGAGAAGAAGAAGAAATAGAAAAAAAATTCTATTTTTTCTTCTTCTCCTCTATTCCTTTCTTCTTCTCCTCTTTTTTTTCTTCTTTTTTTTTCTTCGATCTTCTCCCCCTCCCGATAGGAAAGTTTTATATAGAAAGTTACAATTTTAGAAAAGTTTTATATATGCAAAAATTACAATTTTAGAAAAAGAAGGATAGGAAAGAAGAAAATAAGAAGAGGAAAGAAAGAAGAAGAGGAGAGGAAAAGAAGAGGAGAAATAAATAAGAAGAAGAAAAAAGAAGAAAAAGAAGAGGAGAAGGAAGAAAGGAATAGTAATACTATTCCTTTCTTCCTTCTCCTCTTCTTTTTCTTCTTTTCTCTTCTTCTTATTTATTTCTCCTCTTCGAGGGGTCGAGGGTCGTCGAGGGTTCGAGGGGTCGAGGATCGCCGAGGGGTCGAGAGAGGTTTCCTAGTGTCAAAGTATTGAAGAAATCCATGCCTTCATCATTAGCCGGAAGTAACCAGGGCATGTTGGTACGAAGTTCTGCAAAGTTGTTCTGGAATGGAGTCCCGGATAGAATAATCCGCCTTTTGGTACGAATTCAGCAAAGGCCTTCCAAATAGCGATATTCGGAAGGCTCTTGCTGAACTTTGTACCAAAAAGTGAATTATCCTATCTGGGACTCCGTTCCAGAACAACTTTGAAGAGCTTCGTACCATCATGCACATGTTACTTTCGCCTAATGATGAAGACATGGTTTTGTTGAATCCTTTGACACTAGGCAACCTCCCGACCCCTCGGCGATCCTCTCGAACATGAGAGGAAGAAGAGGGTCGTCTAGGGGTCGAGGGTTCCAGGGTCGTCGAGGGTTCGAGGGGTCGAGAGAGGTTTCCTAGTGTCAAAGTATTGAAGAAATCCATGCCTTCATCATTAGCCGGAAGTAACCAGGGCATGTTGCTACGAAGTTCTGCAAAGTTGTTCTGGAATGGAGTCCCGGATAGAATAATCCGCCTTTTGGTACGAATTCAGCAAAGGCCTTCCAAATAGCGATATTCGGAAGGCTCTTGCTGAACTTGTACCAAAAAGTGAATTATCCTATCTGGGACTCCGTTCCAGAACAACTTTGAACAGCTTCGTACCATCATGCACATGTTACTTTCGCCTAATGATGAAGACATGGTTTTGTTGAATCCTTTGACACTAGGCAACCTCCCGACCCCTCGGCGATCCTCTCGAACATGAGAGGAAGAAGAGGGTCGTCTAGGGGTCGAGGGTTCCAGGGTCGTCGAGGGTTCGAGGGGTCGAGGATCACCGAGGGGTCGAGAGAGGTTTCCTAGTGTCAAAGTATTGAAGAAATCCATGCCTTCATCATTAGCCGGAAGTAACCAGGGCATGTTGGTACGAAGTTCTGCAAAGTTGTTCTTGAATGGAGTCCCGGATAGAATAATCCGCCTTTTGGTACAAATTCAGCAAAGGCCTTCCAAATAGCGATATTCGGAAGGCTCTTGCTGAACTTTGTACCAAAAAGCGAATTATCCTATCTGGGACTCCGTTCCAGAACAACTTTGAACAGCTTCGTACCATCATGCACATGTTACTTTCGCCTAATGATGAAGACATGGTTTTGTTGAATCCTTTGACACTAGGCAACCTCCCGACCCCTCGGTGATCCTCTCGAACATGAGAGGAAGAAGAGGGTCGTCAAGGGGTCGAGGGTTCCAGGGTCGTCGAGGGTTCGAGGGGTCGAGGATCGCCGAGGGGTCGAGAGATGTTTCCTAGTGTCAAAGTATTGAAGAAATCCATGCCTTCATCATTAGCCGGAAGTAACCAGGGCATGTTGGTACGAAGTTCTACAAAGTTGTTCTGGAATGGAGTCCCGGATAGAATAATCCGCCTTTTGGTACGAATTCAGCAAAGGCCTTCCAAATAGCGATGTTCGGAAGGCTCTTGCTGAACTTTGTACCAAAAAATGAATTATCCTATCTGGGACTCCGTTCCAGAACAACTTTGAAGAGCTTCATACCATCATGCACATGTTACTTTCGCCTAATGATGAAGACATGGTTTTGTTGAATCCTTTGACACTAGGCAACCTCCCGACCCCTCGGCGATCCTCTCGAACATGAGAGGAAGAAGAGGGTCGTCTAGGGGTCGAGGGTTCCAGGGTCGTCGAGGGTTCTTCTCCTCTATTCTTTCTTCTCCTCTTTTTTTTCTTCTTCTTCCTCTTTTTTTTATCGGGAACGAGGGTCGTCGTGGGACATAGATGTAGTGTCATCGTTGTCGATATATACCCCCTCCCGATAGCTTACTATGATTAGGTAGCTAGTTCTACGTTTGGCACTAATATATCCATCTGTCATGTTTGAATAATAATTGCCATGTTGTAAATATTTGTAGAAACTATGGACATCGCCCTAGATGAAGCAACAAAAGAAGCGTTGTTGAGGGACATAATCGCAGAAGGAAGTGATGTCATCTTGTTGTTTCTCAACGAAACCGATGGTCTGGAAGGAGAGGGTGAACAAGCTGGCTACGGTGACCTAATGCCGGTGCACGAAGAAGAACATGAGGACGGCTCCGGTGACCCAATGCCGGTGCAAGAAGGAGACCGTGATGACGGCTCCGGTGACCGAACCGAGTCCGGCCAGGTATATATATGAGTTAAGCCTATGCTGACTAGCTGATTGATGCATTCATTGTTTTGGTATGTACACATATTAATTAAGTCTTTGTTCTTTTTTCTAGCCCTCCGATCGAGCACAACTCGGTAAAGAGACGAGGCCCGAAGAAAAAGTTGAGCTCGGATGAAAAGTTTGAGATCATAGCAATCGCGCCCGACGGCCAACCTATTGAACCCCTCCGGACAAAGAGCGCATTTGTTGCTCAGTGCGGGGTTCTGGTTAGGGACAAGATCCTGATAAGCATCCAGCAGTGGTTTAAGCCGGCTACGGAAGACCCTGAGGTCTCTTATGTCAATGATATGCAGAAAAATGAACTTTGGACTGAGCTGAAGTCAAATTTCACCCTACCGCCTGAGGATAATCCAGAGAACCCAGTTAAAGAGAAATTAATCAAGTCTTTTGCTCTGAAGAGGATGGAAGAACTATTCAGGAGGTGGAAGAAAGAGCTGAATAAGTTTGTCCAAAATAATGAGACACCAGAATTCAAGGGAAGATATGAGAAGATCAGAGATCACTGGCCCGCATTTGTGGCCCACAAGACATCGGAAAAGAGTCAGAAGATGTCGGCGACAAACAAGCAAAATGCTGCGAAGAAGAAGCTTCACCATCGCACGGGGTCAGGTGGCTACCTCGTAGCCCGGCCTAAGTGGTCCAAGATTGAGAATGATCTGGTTCATAAAGGGATCGAACCAGAGACAATTAACTGGCCAGACCGTTGCCGGACTTGGTTCTTCGGGGCTGGCGGAACCCTGGACCCTGTAACAAGGAAGTGCATTTGGACGAACAATCAAATGGACATACCAGTCAGTAAGCTTAAGCAGTATATCGAAGCAGCGCAGGAAGGGACGTTCTTTCCAGACAGAGAGAACGACGAGCTCACAATGGCCCTCGGGAATCCTGAGCACCCTGGACGGACATGAGGCACGCCAGGCTCCATTCCGTGGAAGGTTGGGTTTCCGGACGCAGGCGGTTACAAATCCCATGAGAGGAGGAAAAAAGTGCAGCAGACCCAAATGCAGGCGCTGCAAGCAAGGGTAGACGCGATAGAGGAACGAGAAGCAAATCGCAGCAAACGTACTACCGAAGCCTCCCCCGAAGCTACCCCACCATCTCAGCGCAGAAGCAGCGTGGCTTCCACCGAGCTGCTTCAGCCGAAGCATGCCTTGACGGCTCCTGCCAGCTATCCCGTGGATGCTATAACGGAGTATCAAAATTGCCACCTTATGATGCAATGGATGAATTTGAAGGTCAAGGCGGCTGTTGGCTCTATTTATCCTACTGAACCCGGCGCAACTTTTCACTACCGGCCGATTCCAGAAGGATATGCTAGGGTGATGGTGGATGAGATAACGGAGGGATTTGAGGACCTCCAGCTTGACCACCCTACCGGTGAAGGGGAGACTCGGCTAGGGTCTGCTCTGAAGACTCCATGCCTATGGCGGAAGGAGCTCATCAACCTTCCGAACTGGACGCCACCGCCTCCTCCTCCTCCTCCGGCGAGTCAGGGCACTCCGCCTCCACCGCCTCCTCCTCCGGCGAGTGACGATCAGGCCCCTCGGCCAGCTCCTTCTCCGGCGCGTGGCGTCACTCCGCCTCCTTCTCCGCCTGCGCCGACGTGCCCGAGCAGCCAGCCTCCTCCTTCTCCGCCTCGTCAGCAAGGGCGGAAGAGACCTGCCGCCGCTCCAGCTGCTCCGGCGCGTCGTAGTCCTTCTCCTCCGCCTCTTAAGAAAGTAAAGAAGACAATCGCTACATCTGCTCGGTCGGCGTCTAGCAGTACAACCAGAGGCGGGAGGACATACCGATTCGGTCCTTCTCTGAAGACTCCAGAGAAGTTACCATATGAGAGGACCCTGGAGGAGAATGCCGAGATCGCACGAGAAGAAGTGAGGAACTTCTTTGAAGGGGTGAAAGCAAAGAAACATCCACCTCCGAAGGAGAAGGTAGATCGGGTGAAAGTGAAGCGCACTCTGGCTGCCCTGACAAAACCACCGAAGTCTGATCCGCCGAAAGGAAACTATGACCGCATTATTGGAAAGGAATTTGCCGAAGCGGAGCGGTCGGGAAGTACTGTCAGTGATCAAAGGCTGAAAGGACGACGAGCTGGGAAACAAATTGCCCAGCTCGGCGAACAAGCGAAGCAATCGTGCCCCCTGCTCAAGGTGCCTAGCCACAACATCGCTAATGATCCGAGGATGGTGCCCGGTTATAGCAATCTTGCAGATTACCTGCCCGACGAAGTACATTATGAACCCATGGACGTGCAGATACAAAGATACGAGTACGGGAAGCCTCTCGTCAAAGATGAAAGATCTCTATCAACGATGATGCGAAGATTGCATGATTGGTACTTGAAAATCTGCAGAGACTCTGGGGGGAGGAGTACTTTGTATGTGAAAGTTAAAAAGGAGCATGACCTCGTTGGAATTGATCTGTTGCCTGTTCCATTTGAGGAGTTCTATCAGTTTTTCAATCAATTGACCCTCGATAAAACAACGGTCGCCTGCTACTGTCTGTAAGTAGTACTACTTCTGTCATTAAGTTTATCTATATAGCTTAGCTCTTTCATTGCATGTATTTATAATCATCCTCACTATATTATGCAGATTGAAGATCGCCGAATTGAAGAAAAGACAAGTCGGTGATATTGGGTTCATTAACACATATCTCATAGATGCAACTGAGGTTAAACTTCATGCCGCAGCTACCGAGGCCAACTTGCTACGATCGTTCGTAATAAATCAAAACAAAGATATAATACTCTTTCCTTACAACTTCGGGTGAGTGTTACTGTCTTGTGCATATTTGGTTTCCCTTATATATTAGTCAAGGTTATAGTAATGTAATTGATGAGTTATGCATGTGTGTGGAGTTTCCACTATATTCTCCTAGAGATTAAGCTCGAGCAGGGAGTAGTAACCGTCTTAGACTCTAAACGAAAAGATCCCCAGGACTATGCAGACATGACTCAAATACTCCAGAAGTAAGTTAAATCGATCATTATCCACCATATCAGCAACTTTGTTCATTTCCTGATATCAAGTAATTGTTTTCTTTGTCCGGCAGGGTTTGGAGAAAATTCACCAAAACAGTTCCGGGACTGCCGAAGGAGCTGAAATTTAGACACCCGAAAGTAAGTACTATAGTAGCATGTTCCGCGCATCTCCTAGTGATTCAAGCGCTAGTTTCATCAATACCATTTAGCATTCTTGCTTATCAGTTTGATTGACCTCTATTTCTTGTAAAGTGGTTGTGGCAGGAACAAGGGAATGATTTCTGTGGATACTACATCTGCGAGTCCATCCGCCACACGACCTGTGAGCGGGGCGGGTACTCTAACGAACAATATGAAGTACGTAAATAACAACATTCACAATTTTATTTTATTACCATCATTTGTGTTGAGTTTCATTCATTCATATATATATATGTATTGACCCCCTTCTTCAAATTAGATGTTTCAGAAGCGGGATGAACTCCTAGCACCAGCTCGCATGTGAGCAATTCAAGAGGAATTGGCGGCATTCTTTCTTGACCACGTGATCCCTGAAGACGGAGAATTCTATGTGGACCCTGAGTCCGTATGATTATATTTGTAAGAGATACTTATTGTATATATGTAGCCGGTAGTGTCAGATAGATATACGAGAACTTGTTGTTCGACCAATCTCTCGGAGAAGGAGAGGTGGTCGATATCACTTCTCTCTGTATGCATATATGTTCATGACGATCTTCTGTTTCCTTCGTTTGCTTACTAGCTAGCCAGCGTGTCTAGTCCTCTCTATACGTATGTATAGTACGTAGCGTCGACCAAGCACGGACATAAGAGAGGACACTTCTATCTATTAATTATAGCTAGCTAACACAATATATGAAACACCTAAATTAACCCACCAAAACCCCCAACCCCCCCCCCTTCAAAAAAGCAAAACCCCAGCCACAGAAATGCTGACGCGTGGATGCCTATTGGTCCCGGTTGGTGCCACCAACCGGGACCAAAGGGTCTCCTGACTGGGCTCTGCGCACTGCCCACGTGGAGGGCCTTTAGTCCCCGTTCTGGATTGAACCGGGACTAAAGGGGGGAGGTATTAGTACCGACACTTTAGTCCCGGTTCTGGAACCGGGACTAAAGTCCCTTACGAACCGGGACTATAGGCCCTTTTTCTACCAGTGACATGAGCATCTCTGAACTTGTCATAACTTTTGAGTCCGAGCTCTGTTTTAGACCATCTTCATATCCGTCTTTATCTTCTCGAAGAGAGAGATTCCAAGGTGACTTCCAATCATAAGTTTGAATTGGTCTTGATATGACCTATGCTAATTTTATGACCGTGCCAATTTTGAGCGTCAACACATGCCCCCCTGTTTTTCGGCATAGCTAGCGTGCCGAAAAAAATAACTTGTACCATGTTGGTTCTAAGGACGATGTCAACACTCCACCGGCCATTCTGCATCTTCTTAGGACGATAAGTATATATCGGCCATTACTTGTTTGAACCTTGATGCAAACTTGGGTGAAACCTTCTCAATTTCATTAACAATCCGGTGATAAATTTCCATAGATATGTATTTCAAAGTCATCCTCCGAACCATATTGTTCATGTCGGGGAACGTAGTAATGTCAAAAATTTCCTACGCACACGCAAGATCATGGTGATGCATAGCAACGAGAGAGGAGAGTGTTGTCTACGTACCCTCGTAGACCGAAAGCGGAAGCGTTAGCACAACGCGGTTGATGTAGTCGTCCGTCTTCACGGCCCGACCGATCAAGCACCGAAACTACGACACCTCCGAGTTCTAGCACACGTTCAGCTCGATGACGATCCCCGGACTCCGATCCAGCAAAGTGTCGGGGAAGAGTTCCGTCAGCACGACGGCGTGGTGATGATCTTGATGCTCTACCGTCGCAGGGCTTCGCCTAAGCACCGCTACAATATTATCGAGGATTATGGTGGAGGAGGGCACCGCATACGGCTAATAGATCTCAAGGATCAATTGTTGTGTCTATGGGGTGCCCCCTGGCCATGTATATAAAGGAATGGAGGAGGGGGAGAGGGCCGGCCCCTATGGCGCGCCCTGGAGGAGTCCTACTCCCACCGGGAGTAGGATTCCCCCTTTTCCAAGTAGTACGAGTAGGAGTCAAGGCAAGGGAAGAGAGAAGAGAAGAAAGGAGGGGGCACAGCCCCTCCCCCTAGTCCAATTTGGACTAGGCCTTGGGGGGCGCCCAACCTCTCCTCTCTCTTTCCTCTAAAGCCCAATAAGGCCCATATACTCCCCGGCGAATTCCCGTAACTCTCTGGTACTCCGAAAAATACCTGAATCACTCGGAACCTTTCCGATATCCGAATATAGTCGTCCAATATATCGATCTGTATGTCTCGACCATTTCGAGACTCCTCGTCATGTCCCCGATCTCATCCGGGACTCCGAACTCCTTCGGTATATCAAAACTCATAAACTCATAATATAACTATCCTCGAAACCTTAAGCATGGGGACCCTACGGGTTCGAGAACAATGTAGACATGACCGAGACACGTCTCCAGTCAATAACCAATAGCGGAACCTGGATGCTCATATTGGCTCCCACATATTCTACAAAGATCTTTATCGGTTAGACCGCATAACAACATACGTTGTTCCCTTTGTCATCGGTATGTTACTTGCCCGAGATTCGACCGTCGGTATCTCAATACCTAGTTCAATCTCGTTACCGGCAAGTCTCTTTACTCGTTCCATAATACATCATCCTGCAACTAACTCATTAGTTGCAATGCTTGCAAGGCTTAAGTGATGTGCATTACAGGAGGGCCCAGAGATACCTCTCTGACAATCGGAGTGACAAATCCTAATCTCGAAATACGCCAACCCAACAAGTACCTTCGGAGACACCTGTAAAGCACCTTTATAATCACCCAGTTACGTTGTGATGTTTGGTAGCACACAAAGTGTTCCTCCGGTAAACGGGAGTTGCATAATCTCATAGTCATAGGAACATGTATAAGTCATGAAGAAAGCAATAGCAACAAACTAAACGATCAAGTGCCATGCTAACAGAATGGGTCAAGTCAATCACATCATTCTCCTAATGATGTGATCCCGTTAATCAAATGACAACTCATGTCTATGGTTAGGAAACATAACCATCTTTGATCAACGAGCTAGTCAAGTGGAGGCATACTAGTGACACTCTGTTTGTCTATGTATTCACACATGTATTATGTTTCCGGTTAATACAATTCTAGCATGAATAATAAACATTTATCATGATATAAGGAAATAAATAATAACTTTATTATTGCCTCTAGGGCATATTTCCTTCGGTCTCCCACTTGCACTAGAGTCAATAATCTAGTTCACATCGCCATGTGATTTAATACCAATAGTTCACATCACCATGTGATTAACACCCATAGTTCACATCGACATGTGACCAACACCCAAAGGGTTTACTAGAGTCAATAATCTAGTTCACATCGCTATGTGATTAACACCCAAAGAGTACTGAGGTGTGATCATGTTTTGCTTGTGAGAGAAGTTTAGTCAACGGGTCTGCCACATTCAGATCCGTAAGTATTTTGCAAATTTCTATGTCAACAATGCTCTGCACAGAGCTACTCTAGCTAATTGCTCCCACTTTCAATATGTATCCAGATTGAGATTTAGAGTCATCTGGGTCAGTGTCAAAATTTGCATCGACGTAACCCTTTACGACGAACCTTTTTTCACTTCCATAATCGAGAAAACATATCCTTAATCCATTAAGGATAATTTTGACCAATGTCCAGTGATCTACTCCTAGATCACTATTGTACTCCTTTGCCAAACTCAGGGCAGGGTATACAATAGGTCTGGTACATAGCATGGCATACTTTATAGAACCTATGGCTGAGGCATAGGGAATGACTTTCATTCTCTCTCTATCTTCTGCCGTGGTCGGGTTTTGAGTCTTACTCAACTTCACACCTTGTAACACAGGAAAGAACTCCTTCTTTGACTGTTCCATTTTGATCTACTTCAAAATCTTGTCAAGGTATGTACTCATTGAAAAACTTATCAAGCGTCTTGATCTATCTCTATAGATCTTGATGCTCAATATGTAAGCAGCTTCACCGAGGTCTTTATTTGAAAAACTCCTTTCAAACATTCCTTTATGCTTTGCAGAATAATTCTACATTATCTCCGATCAACAATATGTCATTCACATATACTTATCAGAAATGTTGTAGTGCTCCCACTCACTTTCTTGTAAATACAGGCTTCACTGCAAGTCTGTATAAAACTATATGCTTTGATCAACTTATCAGAGCGTATATTCCAACTCCGAGATGCTTGCACCAGTCCATATATGGATCGCTGGAGCTTGCATATTTTTGTTAGTACTTTTAGCATTGATAAAACCTTCTGGTTGCATCATATACAACTCTTCTTTAATAAATCCATTAAGGAATGCAGTTTTGTTTATCCATTTGCCAGATTTCATAAAACGCGGCAATTGCTAACATGATTCGGACAGACTTAAGCATAGA
This sequence comes from Triticum dicoccoides, assembly GCF_002162155.2. NCBI lineage: Eukaryota > Viridiplantae > Streptophyta > Magnoliopsida > Poales > Poaceae > Triticum > Triticum dicoccoides. The sequence continues at coordinate 787,727,855 of NC_041382.1, forward strand.
TACAAGTGAGAAACTCTCATCGTAGTCAACACCTTAAACTTGTCGAAAACCTTTTCGCGACAATTCTAGCTTTGTAGATAGTAACACTACTATCATAGTCCGTCTTCCTCTTGAAGATCCATTTAATCTCAATGGCTCGCCGATCTTTGGGCAAGTCAATCAAAGTCCATCCTTTGTTCTTATACATGGATCTCATCTCAGATTTCATGGCCTCAAGCCATTTCGCGGAATCTGGGCTCATCATCGCTTCGTCATAGTTCGTAGGCTCGTCATGGTCAAGTAACATGACCTCCAGAACAGGATTACCATACCACTCTGGCGCGGATCTCACTCTGGTTTACCTACGAGGTTCGGTAGTAACTTGATCTGAAGTTACATGATCATCATCATTAGCTTCCTCACTAATCGGTGTAGTAATCACAGGAACAGATTTCTGTGATGAACTACTTTCCAATAAGGGATCAGGTTCAGTTACCTCATGAAGTTCTACTTTCCTCCCACTCACTTCTTTCGAGAGAAACTCCTTTTCTAGAAAGGATCCATTCAAAGCAACGAATATATTGCCTTCAAATCTGTGATAGAAGGTGTACCCAACATTTTCTTTTGGGTATCCTATGAAGACGCACTTCTCCGATTTGGGTTAGAGCTTATCAGGTTGAAACTTTTTCACATAAGCATTGCAACCTCAAACTTTAAGAAACGACAGCTTAGGTTTCTTGCCAAACCATAATTCATACGGTGTTGTCTCAACGGATTTTGATGGTGCCGTATTTAACATGAATGCAGCTGTCTCTAATGCATAACCCCAAAATGATAGTGGTAGATCGGTAAGAGACATCATAGATCGCATCATATCTAATAAAGTACGATTATGACGTTCGGACACACCATTACACTGTGGTGTTCCAGGTGGCGTGAGTAGTGAAACTATTTCACATTGTTTTTAACCGAAGGCCGAACTCGTAACTCAAATATTTTACTTCTGCGATCATATCGTAGAAACTTTTATTTTTGTTACGATGATTCTCCACTTCACTCTGAAATTCTTTGAACTTTTCAAATGTTTCAGACTTGTGTTTCATCAAGTAGATATACTCATATCTGCTCAAATCATCTATGAAGATCAGAAAATAATGATACCTGCCATGAGCCTCAATATTCATCGGACCATATACATCAGTATGTATGATTTCCAACAAATCTGTTGCTCGCTCCATTGTTCCGGAGAACGGAGTCTTAGTCATCTTGCCCATGAGGCATGGTTCGCAAGCATCAACTGATTCATAATCAAGTGATTCCAAAAGCCCGTCAGCATGGATTTTCTTCATGCGCTTTACACCAATATGACCTAAACGGCAGTGCCACAAATAAGTTGCACCATCATTATTAACTTTGCATCGTTTGGTTTCAATATTATGAATATGTGTATCACTACGGTCGAGATCCAACGAACCATTTTCATTGGGTGTGTGACCATATAAGGTTTTATTCATGTAAACAGAACAACAATTATTCTCTAACTTACATGAATAACCGTATTGCAATAAACATGATCCAATCATATTTATGCTCAATGCAAACACCAAATAACACTTATTTAGGTTCAACACTAATCCCGAAAGTATAGGGAGTGTGCGATGATGATCATATCAATCTTGGAACCACTTCCAACACACATCATCACTTCACCCTTAACTAGTCTCTGTTCATTCTGCAATTCCCGTTTCGAGTTACTATTCTTAGCAACTGAACTAGTATCAAATACTGAGGGGTTGCTATAAACACTAGTAAAGTACACATCAATAACATGTATATCAAATATACCTATGTTCACTTTGCCATCCTTCTTATCTGCCAATTACTTGGGTAGTTCCGCTTCCAGTGACCAGTCCCTTTGCAGTAGAAGCACTCAGTTTTAGGCTTAGGTCCATGATGAAACTATGTACCTAGGGTAGGGGCACAGACCCGTCCAAAGAGCCCTACCCAAGGACATCCCTAGAAGAAGTCACCTTTCAATCGACTTGAAGGTATCTCACTCGACGGGTTCAAGACACTCGACCAAGAAGCTACCACTCGACCATGAAGCTAGCCACTCGACCGCCAGAAGATCTGAAGTCACTCCGCAGGCAAATGGTCGGCTATTAAGTAGTCTTTATGGTCATTGTAGCACTCTATTAGGGGCGTTACCAGTAACGCCCAACCTTGAATGTACCTTAAACCCTGCATTACTGAGGGCAGGAGAGGGCCGGCGAACTCTATATAAGCCACCCCCTCCTCAGTATGAAGGGTTCGCACCCCTGTTATTCACACATCAGTAATCCAGTCGACCGCCTCCGGGCACCGAGACGTAGGGTTGTTACTTCTTCCCCGAAGGGCCTGAACTCGTACATCTTGGCGTGTTTACAACTTCCCAATAGCTGAGATCTAGCCTCTCCATACATACCCCCCTACATCACTGTCAGAGTTAGAACCACGACAGTTGGCGCCCACCGTGGGGCAGGAATCTTAGCGCCTGATTGGAGAAGTTGCGATTTTTCCGATCCCTTTGATCATGGTTTCGTGTGGAGTTTTGGTGGAGGGCCGCGAGATCCGCCTCGGCGCGCTCACGCTCATCGCCGATGACTCCGCCTGGCTTCAGGAGGCTCCACTCGACATTGACGTCCTCCTGCGGCAGCCGTCAGGAGGCTTCAGGAGGCTCACGTGCGACGCATTTCCGCGCATGCGTTCGTGGCGTCCTCCTGCGGCAGCCGTCGACTCAGTATCGGTCGGCCCCCGTATCATCTCCCCGCTCTATCTCCCACCGGCACAAGCGCTCCGGTCGGTCGAGACTTCAGAGGTGGGTGAGGCATGTCGTGGCTCGCCAGTCGGCCACCCTGCAAGTCGCGGCAATCGAGCCCGACGAATCCCTCTGCGGCCTGTTCGACCTGTCGACTGGCTCCACGGAGACCGCATCCGAGTGCGACAGCAGCGACCCAGCGGCTGAGATCCTGGTGGTTGATGGAACGCATAGTCCTCCCGGTTTCCCTCGCGCTGGTGGAGGCGCGGGTGGGGGTGACCCGTCGCATCCCCACGATGAGTATCTCCCCGAACCTATCACGTCATTGCAGCGATAGGAGCTTCGCCGCCGGAACACGGACGCACTCCGCACTCCTATCGTCGGAGAGTCCCCCGAGGCCCGGGCCTTGGAGGACGCGCGCTTGGCTAATTTGGACGAGCGCACTCGACTGGAGAATCTCCAGCAAGCACTCGACGAGCAAGCGCGTCAGCGGGCTCCCGAGTCTAGTCGACGTCAGCTCTTCCCGCCGACGCAGGTATACCGAACCCCAGTTCAGAATTTGGCCGCCGCGGCCCGTATAGCAGAATCGATTCAGCCCACCCAGTCGGAGGCTGGCAGGGGCTTGTTACAGATCAGAGCGTTGCTCCGGGCGGCGGGAAACCAGAATTCCGCTATTTCTCAGTCGCGGAACAGGATCCACAGTCGATCCGTTGCAACAGATACAGTCCAGTCGGCTCACAGCCCGAGATCGCCCCCGAGGCGTGAGGGACGTGGTGACCGGCATGATCAGTACAGGAGGAATGAGCAGTATGATCACCGGTTCGATCGTGATGATCGACGTCGAGTGCCAACCCCTCCCCCGAGGAGTGGGTCGTATCCTCCTCGACGGCAAGATGACAGACGCCCTCATAGTGTTGGGCAGAGGATTCCAGTCGACCCCAGGGACCCAGGCTTTGATGCGAGATCCATCCTCATTCAAGGTTTGGTTGACAGGAACAGAGCTCATCGAGAAGGCCACAACAGAGATGCGCCTGCTAGCAGCGGAGTACATGCTTCAGGGCCAGAGTGTTTCAGTCGAGCCATCAGAGCCACAGTGATTCCTCCCAATTTCAGGCTAGCGACTGGAATCAGCAAGTTCACCGGTGAATCTAAGCCTGACACTTGGCTCGAAGATTACCGAGTGGCTATACAGATTGGCGGTGGCAATGATGAGGTGGCCATGAAGCATTTGCCTCTCATGTTAGAGGGCTCAGCCAGAGCGTGGCTAACTCAGTTGGCACCCAGCGGCATTTACACTTGGGAGGACCTCTCCCGAGTGTTTATCACAACCTTTGAAGGAACATGCAAGCGACCTGCAGGCCTTACAGAGTTGCGGTCTTGCGTGCAGAAGCCGAATGAAACTCTGAGGGAATACATCCAGAGGTGGATCACACTGCATCACTCGGTTGAGAATGTGCCAGACCATCAAGCAGTTTGTGCCTTCAAGGAAGGCATTAAATACAGAGAGTTGAATCTGAAGTTCGGTCAAACTGGAGAGATGTCTCTGAATTGGATGATGGAGATTGCCACCAAGTACGCTAATGGTGAAGATGAGGACCGACTCCGGAGTGGCAAGCACAAGGCAGTCGCCCAAGAAACCAGAGGAAACTCCAGTCGGAAACAGAAGCGGAAGGCCGAGCCAGCCGCTCCTGGGGAGGCCTTGGCCGTAGCCCAGGGAAACTTCAAGGGAAAACCCAAGGGCACTTGGAAGCCCAAGAAAGTCAAGGATCAGGATGGAAACGATGTTTTGGATCTGCCATGTCACATCCACACCAAGAAAGATGAAGAGGGTAATTTTATTTACCCAAAGCATACCACTCGACAGTGCCGGCTCCTAATCTAGTAGTTTCAAGGCAAACAGTCCAAGGATAAGGAAAAAGAGTCAGACAGAGTCGAGGACAAGGAAGATAGCAACGACGGATACCCCCAAATCAATTCCACCCTGATGATTTTTGCTGATGTCGAAAGCAAAAGTCGACTGAAAGTCATCAACCGTGAGGTGAATATGGTTGCTCCGGCAACACCCAATTATCTGAAGTGGTCTTAGACTGCCATCACGTTCGACTAGTCTGATCACCCTATGCACATTGCCACCCCTGGGAGGCAAGCTTTGGTGGTCGATCCAATTGTCGAAGGCACTCGACTGACCAAAGTCCTGATGGATGGTGGCAGTGGCCTGAACATACTGTACGCCGAAACTTTGAAAGGAATGGGCATTCCGATGTCCAGACTAAGTACCAGTAACATGAGCTTCCACGGAGTCATTCCTGGCAAGAAAGCCGAATCACTCGGCCAGATTGCTCTTGATGTGGTTTTTGGCGATTCAAAGAATTACCGCAAGGAAAAGTTGACATTCGAGGTTGTGGACTTCCAAAGTGCTTATCATGCCATTTTGGGCAGGCCAGCTTACGCACGCTTCATGGCTCGACCATGTTACGTGTACCTCAAACTGAAGATGCCTGGCCCTAAAGGTGTAATCACTGTTACAGGCAACCGAAAGAAAGCAGAAGAGTGTTTTCAGAAAGGCTCAAAGATCGCTGATGCTCAGATGGCAGTGGTCGAGCTGCAAGAGTACCAAAATACTGCCAATCCGAGTGAATTGCTACGAGCCAAGAAGCCTGCTTTAGAATCAGCTTTTCAGTCATCCGGTGAAACAAAGCCAGTCCACATTCACCCGACCGACCCCGATGCTGCCCTGACTCACATCTCAATGACGCTCGACTCCAAATAGGAAGAAGCGCTCGTCCAGCTCCTCCGTGAGAACTGGGACATTTTCGCATGGAAGCCCTCTGACATGCCTGGAGTTCCCAGAGGGCTGGCTGAGCACCGTCTACGAGTCGACCCAAAATTCAAGCCTGTAAAGGAACATCTTCGACGGTCCGCCGTCCAGAAGAAGCAAGCCATTGGCGAGGAGGTAGCTCGGCTCTTAGAAGCGGAGTTCATCTGAGAGATTTACCACTCCGAGTGGCTCGCCAATGTCGACATGGTCCCCAAGAAGGACAAGTCACTTCGCATGTGCATTGATTTCAAACATATCAATCGGGCCTGCCCGAAAGATCATTTTCCTCTCCCTCGCATCGACCAAATAGTCGACTCGACTGCGGGGTGCGAGAGATTGTCTTTTCTAGATGCCTATTCCGGGTACCATCAGATCTGTCTGTATGGACCCGACGAGATCAAAACAGCTTTCATCACTCCATTCGGATGCTTCTGTTACGTCACCATGCCGTTCGGCCTCAAGAACGCCGGAGCCACGTTCATGAGAATGATTCAAAAGTGTCTACTCACTCAAATCAGTCGGAATGTGGAGGCATACATGGATGATATTGTGGTCAAGTCACGGAAAGGTTCCGACCTGCGGGCTGACCTTGCTAAAACCTTTGCCAACCTCAGGAGGTATGATATCAAGCTCAATCCGTCAAAGTGCACGTTCGGAGTTCCAGGTGGAAAGTTACTCGGTTTTCTCGTTTCCGAACGGGGGATCGATGCCAATCCTGAAAAAGTTGGCACCATACTCCGGATGAAGCGTCCTATATGCGTGCACGATGTCCAAAAGCTTACAGGCTGCTTGGCCGCTCTAAGTCGATTCTTTTCTCGTCTCGGTGAAAAGGCGTTGCCTCTTTATCGACTGGTGAAGAAGTCTGACAAGTTCGAGTGGACTCCAGAAGCTGACGCAGCATTTGCAGAGCTCAAATCTCTGCTCTCCACCCAGCCGGTGCTTGCTGCCCCAATCAGCAAAGAGCCTCTGCTGCTTTACATTGCAGCCATAGGACAAGTTGTCAGTACAGTACTTACAGTAGAGCGGGAAGAAGAAGGAAAGGCCTTCAGAGTTCAGCGCCCAGTCTATTATCTGTCTGAAGTTTTGACCCCTTCAAAACAAAGATAGCCTCACTACCAGAAGCTTGTATATGGGATTCACATGACCACAAAGAAGGTTGCACATTACTTCTCTGACCACTCCATTACAGTCGTCAGCGACGCCCCACTGTCAGAGATTTTGCATAACAGAGATGCAACTGGTCAAGTGGCCAAGTGGGCGATTGAACTCCTTCCCTTAGATATCAAGTTTGAAGCAAAGAAGGCTATCAAGTCCCAAGCAATCACAGATTTCATCGCCGAGTGGATTGAACAGCAACTTCCGACTCAAGTTCACTCGGAGCACTGGACCATGTTCTTCGATGGATCTAAGATGCTGAATGGTTCCGGTGCTGGGGTAGTTCTAGTCTCTCCCCAAGGAGATAAGCTCAGATATGTTCTCCAGATTTCACTTCGATTCCTCCAATAATGAAGCAGAATATGAAGCACTTTTGTACGGGTTGCGCATGGCCACTTCACTCGGCGTCCGTCGCCTCATGGTCTATGGCGACTCAGATTTGGTGGTTAATCAGGTGATGAAGGAGTGGGACGTCAGAAGTCCGGCTATGACTGGTTATTGCAATGCAGTGAGAAAGCTAGAAAAGAAATTCGAGGGGTTGGAGCTTCATCACATCCCCCGACTGAAAAATCAGGCAACTAACAATTTGGCAAAGATAGGCTCCAAGAGAGAAGCCATTCCCAGCAACGTGTTCCTGGAGCACATTCACTCGCCGTCGGTCCAAGAAGATCCTTTTACAGAAGAAGCCCCACAGCCGAAAAGTGCCACAGATCCGACTGAAGTCGAAGTTCCTGCTGTGGTCGACCTAATCATGGAAGTCTTGGCAATCATTCCCGACTGGACGATACCGTACATCGCGTATATCCTAAGGAAAGAACTCCCAGAGGACGAGGAAGAGGCTCGACAGATCATCCGCCGGTCCAAGGCCTTCACAGTCATAAAGGGGCAGTTGTATAGAGAAAGCGCGACTGGAATTGGTCAGAAGTGCATAACACCAGAAGAGGGTCGGATAATCCTTGATGATATCCACTCGGGGACCTGTGGTCACCATGCGTCCTCTCGGACCATTGTGGCTAAAGCATACCGAGCGGGATTTTACTGGCCTAGAGCAAATGAGATGGCAAAAGAGATAGTCGACAAGTGTGGAGGGTGCCAGTTCTACTCCAACATGTCACACAAGCCTGCGTCAGCCCTGAAGACCATTCCACTCGTCTGGCCCTTTGTTGTCTGGGGACTAGACATGGTTGGTCCACTGAGAACAGGCAGAAGTGGTTTCACTCATGTGCTTGTGGCAGTCGACAAGTTTACCAAATGGATTGAAGCTAAGCCTATCAAGAATCTTGATGCTTGCACTGCTATCAGTTTCGTCAGAGGGCTAACATTTAGATATGGAGTCCCGCATAGCATCATCACTGACAATGGGTCAAACTTCGATTCAGACAAGTTCAGAGCTTTTTGCGCCTCTCAAGGCACTTGAGTCGACTACGCATCGGTCGCCCATCCCCAGTCGAATGGACAAGCTAAAAGAGCAAATGGTCTGATTCTCAAAGGACTAAAGCCTCGACTGATGCGTGATCTCAAGCACGCGGCAGGTGCTTGGGTCGACGAGCTTCCGTCAGTTCTGTGGAGATTGAGGACCACCCCTAACCGGTCGACTGGAAGAACTCCATTCTTTCTGGTTTATGGAGCCGAAGCAGTTCTGCTAAGTGATCTTCTTCACAACGCGCCCCCAGTCGAGCTTTACACCGAAGATGAAGCAGAACAGGCCCGGCAAGACACAGTCGACCTCCTAGAAGAAGAGAGGGAGATGGCCATGATCAGATCGACCATTTATCAGCAAGACTTGCGTCGATTCCACGCCCAGAATGTGAAGAGCCGAGCCTTCCAGGAAGGAGATTTGGTCCTCCGAGTGGATCAACAGAAACCACACAAACTTGCTCCTACTTGGGAAGGCCCCTTCATCGTCACCAGAGTCCTCCACAATGGAGCATATCACCTCTACAATGTTGATCACCAGATCGACGAGCCACGAGCTTGGAATGCGGAACTACTCCGCCCATTTTACACTTGAGTTCTCCCTTGGACGAGATGTAATAAGAAAAAATTTCTGCAGTTCATTTTTACCAAAGACAAGAGCGTCCCAATAATTGCTGTCACTCTCGTTTGCAACGAAATCCCCCAGTGGGTGACTTAGCTGTGAATCCGTTTCGCCTAAGTTTGAAAAATCCTACCGAGTCGAGAGCAATCCTCCCACTCGGGGGCTTAGCTGCAGTCCAGTACTCGCCTAAGTTCTCTCACTTAGAGACTTAGCTGCAGTCAGGCACTCGCCTAAGTTTGAAAAAATCCTACCGAGTGGAGAGCAATCCTCCCACTCGGGGGCTTAGCTGCAGTCCAGTACTCGCCTAAGTTCTCTCACTTAGAGACTTAGCTGCAGTTTTAGGTACTCGCCTAAGTTTGAAAAAATCCTACCGAGTGGAGAGCAATCCTCCCACTCGGGGGCTTAGCTGCAGTCCAGTACTCGCCTAAGTTCTCTCACTTAGAGGCTTAGCTGCAGTCAGGCACTCGCCT
>NC_041382.1:787737311-787768850 GCF_002162155.2 Triticum dicoccoides
GGCTTAGCTGCAGTCCAAGCCCTCGCCTAAGTGATTAGAAATCCTATCGAGTGGCGAGCCAGACTCCCACTCGGAGGCTTAGCTGCAGCCCAGTGCTCGCCTAAGTGTTTAAAAATCCTACCGAGTGGAGAGCAAACCTCCCACTCAGGGGCTTAGCTGCAGCCCAGCGCTCGCCTAAGTGTTTAAAAATCCTACCGAGTGGAGAGCAAACCTCCCACTCGGGGGCTTAGCTGCAGCCCAGCGCTCGCCTAAGTGTTTAAAAATCCTACCGAGTGGAGAGCAAACCTCCCACTCGGAGGCTTAGCTACAGCCCAGTGCTCGCCTAAGTACAAGACACAACCCAATCCGCGAGTCGACTGCTACCTTCCCCTTCAAAGCTGCGCCGCAAATACAAGGTTATTCCGAGTGAAGATCAAGATCCACTCGACGAATCAAACCATGAAGATATTCAACGATAAATCAAGATCAGATAAAGCCTGAAAGGTCCCAGACCTCAGGTCAAAGTACTCAAGCCCTCAGCTCGGCGGAGTTTAACGGTTACAAATCCACTCGGCATTCCGAGGCAAATTTAAAGTGAAGCATAGAAGTTTTTCATTCCTCAGGCGGAGGATTGGAAGGGGCGACGAACTCGTCCAAGTCGATCCCATCTGCAATACGAGTGGCAGCAGCAATAAAAGTCTCCATGAAGTCCTGAAAGTTGTGCTTCCTAGTATTGGCAACTTGGATGGCGGCCAGCTTTTCTTCTCGCGCCTCCTTGCAATGGACACAGACCAGAGACAGAGCGACATCAGCACCACATCTAGCAGAAGATTTCTTCCATTCCGCCACTCGACTCGGGACTTCATTCAGTTGGACCATCAGGGACTCGAGGTCGTTCTGAAGTGTCGTTCCGGGCCAGAGTGATGTGTCGATCCGCGACATCGCAACCTTCAGCCGAGCAAGATAATCAACAACGCTGGTAACACGAGACTCTAGTCGGAGCACGTTCATAGCAGCCTCATCCTTCATGAGAGAATTGGCGGGATCCAAGCCTGGCTCCACTCGACTGGTTTCCTCTTCGAAGCTCTGGCAGAATTCTGCAAACACGATTCAAGAATAAGACAGTGGCCGTACGCGGGCTCGGCAACTACAAGACAGCCGGGTTGGAATAATTACCTTCGAGCATGACGAACAGCTTCTTGGCGAGTCCTCCGAGATAAGCCTCCAGATCTTTTACCTTCCCCGCCAGCTCACCCGCCTTGTCGTGCAGAGCCATCTCCTCCTTCTTCAGTCGACTGGCATCTCGATTAGCTGTCTCGAGAGCAGTTTTCAGTCTGGAGTTCTCCTGTTCAAGAGTTCCGACCGAAGCCAGTTTCTCTTCTGCGAGCTTCTTTTTGCTCGAGGCCTCCTTCTGTGCCTCTGCAAGGTCTTGATCCTTCTTCTTCAGAGCTTCCTCCAGTTTATCTGCGGCGCGTCGAGTGGAACCAACATCAAGAATGGACAAGAAAGAAAAGCTACCCGTTAAGAATGGAGAACCTCACCAGCCATACCTTTTGCTTCTTCTTGCGCCTTCTTCAAATTCTCCTAAGCAAGCTTCAAGTTAAGGTTGAGCTGGATCTGCTGATTCTCCAACTCAGTATAGCGAGCTACAAGTTCGCAAGATTTCTGTAAAAAGAAAAATCAGTCGACAGACGTCCAAGATAAGTTGCTTCCGAGTAACTAAGAGACAATGATGACGTTTCTAAGACCAGAGCCGAATCAAAAAACATTCGACAGTAGTCTCGGGGACTACACCCAGTGGGTGCACTCAGCGTGCCCCCACTGGTTCGACCAAAAAAAAGAGAAAGAGAGAAAAAGTCGACTGCCCGCAGTCGACCGGATACAATTCCACTCGACTTGGCCCGACCAAACCGAGTGAAGAAATATAGCTACAGCAACACAATGTAAAGACTACAGTCGACTGCCAGCAGTCCACCGTAGTCTCGGGGACTACACCCAGTGGGTGCACTTAGCATGCCCCCACTCGTCCAAGGATTGGCAGACACACCCAGTGGGTGTACAGATACAGATACAAAAGATCTTCGGAAAAGAGACTCTTCAAACAGCATATCATAATAGACCAAGTGTTGAGTCGACTGACCTGGACGTTGCTCTGAAGAGCCGAACTCGCGTCATAGGCTGCTTGGCTGGCCTCCCGAGCCATCTTCACTTGCTCCATCATGATCCCCGCCTGGCGTATAGCCTCCTTTGCAGCAGCCGCTTGGTCCTCAGGGACGGGGTACCTAGCAAAAAGCGAAGGTGGATCCGTAGTCGACGCTGAAGGCCGCGCACTCACCAGAGGAATGGCGAAGGTCACAGAAGCCCGAGTGGTGTCACCACCATCCCGAGCCACAGCCTCGGACGCCGGAGCGGATTGGGGGGTCTTGTCAGCCGACGCCCTCTTGTGCCTCCTCACTCTCAACGGACCGTTGTCGTCGTCATCCGAGAGGTCGATAACATGAGGAGGGGCTACAAAGGAAAAGTTCAATCGACCAGGGTTGCAATAAATGTTTAGTCGACTCAAAGCAGAACGTCAGTAATTGTACCAGGGTTGGAGGTAACAGCATCCTCCATCTCTTGGTCGTCGTCCTTGGCGGATACCTCAGAAGTAGCAGCGCTGCAAATCTCGAAAGTCAGTCAGTTGGCTCAATGAATCGACCAAGGATCTGTCCATGGTCGACGAAGGAAAGCAAGTTTTATTATTACCCGGAAATGGTAGGGACAGCTATCTTCATCTTGGGCAGAGCCTTGGGTGGCTTGGACGGCGTCGTGCGTGGGTGCTTGGGAACCTTCCCAGTCGGCGTAGGAGAAGAGGTCCGAGGGCGTTTCGACAACTGCCCAACAGAAGCAGTCGCCTTGCCACGTTCCCGCGCCGGGTCATGTATGTGCTTGGACCGCCCCTCTAGGCGAGGGCGTTCCACCTCCTCCTCCTCCTCTTCGCTGGAGTCGATGTTGTTGTCTCCCTCTCCTTCACCGTCGGACTCCCACTCGCCTTGGTCGTCCCCACTCTCACCTCCGCTCGCCTCCCCTTCCTCAGTTGGCTCCTGAGCCCCGTTGGGCGTCGAATACATCTCGGTGCTCGCCTGGAAAGCAATAGACAAGATGAAAGTCAATCGACCAACTCAAAGAAGACCAATGCAGAAAACAAGATTTCAGTCGGGAGCATAAAGACATACCTGGTCCACTTCATACGAGTTGTCGAGTGGAGTTACCCTCCTGGCTCCTCGGGGGTTGTCTTTGTTCCCCGTGATGCTCGACAGCCACCCCGCCAGCATCTCGTCGGTGACCTCCTCCGGGTGGATCCGAGTGGTGTCATCGAGACCCGAGTACAACCACATCGGGTGGTCACGGGCCTGGAGCGGTTGGATGCGCCTCTGGAGGAAGACCTCCAGCAGGTCCATCCCAGTCACACCCTCATGGACACTCGACCACTCGACCGGCCAACACTTTGACTTGGGCCCTTTCCTCCGGCGTCACTTTCAGAGAAGCGGGTTTTTCAGCTCGGTCGAGGGAGAAAGGAGGAAGACCAGTCGACTGTCCTGGGGTCGCCTGGTCCTGACAGTAGAACCAGGTCGCCTGCCAACCACGGACCGACTCCGGGAAAGTAATGGATGGAAAACAGCTCTTCCCCCTCATCTGGATCGCCAAGCCCCCGCACAACTGGATCACCTGCGTCCTCTCGTCACTCGACTTGGCCTTCTTGACCGATTGAGAACGGCAGGTAAAGATGTGCTTGAAAAGTCCCCAATGGGGACGGCAACCCAAGAAAGCCTCACACATGGAAATGAAAGCGGCAAGGTATACAATGGAGTTGGGAGTAAAGTGGTGAAGCTGCGCTCCGAAGAAGTTCAAGAAGCTCCGGAAAAAAGGATGGGGCGGCAGAGAAAACCCTCAGTCGATGTGGGTGGCTAGGAGCACGCACTCACCGTCGCGGGGTTGATGTTCGATCTCCCCCCCCCCCCGGAAGACGCGCGGCTTCGTGGGGAATGACTCCCCCCTCGACCATGTCGTCGAGATCCTCTTGCCGGAGCATCGACGGCATCCAGTCGCCCTGGATCCAACCTTTGGGCAGAGCGGTCCTAGAGGAAGATCCGCCCCGAGCAGACCTCTTCCCTTTCCCCGTCGCCGCCGCCTTCTTCGCGCGCTCCAGAGCAGTCGTCTTGCCCTTCACCATCGTCGCCGGCGAAGTCTCGAACGGGCTTGCGGAGCTAGGGTGAGAACGGAGGTGGCGGAAGGACTTGCGAAGGGAGAGAGGAAGAAGAAAGCAGAAGGGAGCGCACTGTTTGGAAACCCCGAGCCGGCAACTTATAAGGGGCCGCTTCCGAGTGGCTGACTGGTAGGCCCAGGCTATCCAGTCAAATCCCGCAGCAGACGCGCGTGTAGTACGTGGCGGAAAAGGCGACGCGGGGATCGAGGAGCTTCCGCTTTATCGCTTCCGATTACTACGGCCGCTCCCGTCCCGCGCGCTTCCCAAAATCCGAATCCTGCGACATCCGCGGGCCACAGAACAACTTGTCAAAACAGGAGACCCCGATCGCGCCGGCGCTCAGTATGTCACAAGTAAAGAAATTCACTCGACGATAGGCCTGGAATGGATCAAGGCGACTGAAAGAGGTTAATAACGTCATCCGTGACGATTGGCCCAAAACGAGGCACTCGTGTAGCCCAAAGAACTAGTCGGGAAGATCCCCAACTCTTTCCCCACTCTAACCTCGATCCATTCGGGGGCTAATGATGAAACTATGTACCTAGGGTAGGGGCACGGACCCGTCCAAAGAGCCCTACCCAAGGACATCCCTAGAAGAAGTCACCTTTCAATCGACTTGAAGGTATCTCACTCGACGGGTTCAAGACACTCGACCAAGAAGCTACCACTCGACCATGAAGCTAGCCACTCGACCGCCAGGAGATCTGAAGTCACTCCGCAGGCAAACGGTCGGCTATTAAGTAGTCTTTATGGTCATTGTAGCACTCTATTAGGGGCGTTACCAGTAACGTCCAACCTTAAATGTACCTTAAACCCTGCATTACTGAGGGCAAGAGAGGGTCGGCGAACTCTATATAAGCCACCCCCCTCCTAAGTATGAAGGGTTCGCACCCCTGTTATTCACACGCCAGTAATCCAGTCGACCGCCTCCGGGCACCGAGACGTAGGGCTGTTACTTCCTCCGCGAAGGGCCTGAACTCGTACATCTTGGCGTGCTTACAACTTCCCAATAGCTGAGATCTAGCCTCTCCATACATACCCCCCTACATCACTATCACAGTTAGAACCACGACAGTCCAGACTTGGGTTTTTCACTTGAGCAGCAACTTGCTTCCCGTTCTTCTTGAAGTTCCCCTTTCTTCCCTTTGTCCCTTTACTTGAAACTAGTGGTTTTGTTTACCATCAACACTTGATACTTTTCTTGATTTCTACCTTCGTTGATTTCAGCATCACGAAGAGCTTGGAACCGTTTCCGTTATCCCTTGCATATTATAGTTCATCACGAAGTTCTACTAACTTGGTGATGGTGACTAGAGAATTCTGTCAATCACTATTTTATCTGAAAGATTAACTCCCACTTGATTCAAGCGATTGTAGTACCCAGACAATCTGAGCACATGCTCACTGCTTGAGCTATTCTCCTCCATCTTTTAGCTATAGAACTTGTTGGAGACTTCATATCTCTCAACTCGGGTATTTGCTTGAAATATTAACTTCAACTCCTGGAACATCTCATATGGTCCATGACGTTCAAAACGTCTTTGAAGTCCCGATTCTAAGCCGTTTAAGCATGGTGCACTAAACTATCAAGTAGTCATCATATTGAGCTAGCCAAATGTTCATAACATCTGCATCTGCTCCTGCAATAGGTTTGTCACCTAGCGGTGCATCAAAAACATAATTCTTCTGTGCAGCAATGAGGATAAACCTCAGATCATGGATCCAATCCGCATCATTTCTACTAACATCTTTCAACTTAGTTTTCTCTAGGAACATATCAAAAATAAAACAGGGGAGCTTAACGCGAGCTATTGATCTATAATATAGATATGCTAATACTACCAGGACTAAGTTCATGATAAATTAAAGTTCAATTAATCATATTACTTAAGAACTCCCACTTAGATAGACATCCCTCTAATCCTCTAAGTGATCACGTGATCCAAATCAACTAAACCATGTCCGATCATCACGTGAGATGGAGTAGTTTCAATGGTGAACATCACTATGTTGATCATATCTACTATATGATTCACGCTCGACCTTTCGGTCTCCGTGTTCCGAGGCCATATCTTTTATATGCTAGGCTCGTCAAGTTTAACCTGAGTATTCTGCGTGTGCAACTGTTTTGCACCCGTTGTATTTGAACGTAGAGCCTATCACACCCGATCATCACGTGGTGGTGTCTCAGCACGAAGAACTTTCGCAACGGTGCATACTCAGGGAGAACACTTATACTTTGATAATTTTAGTGAGGGATCATCTTATAATGCTACCGTCAATCAAAGCAAGATAAGATGCATAAAAGATAAACATCACATGCAATCAATATAAGTGATATGATATGGCCATCATCATCTTGTACTTGTGATCTCCATCTCCGAAGTACCGTCATGATCACCATCGTCACCGGCGTGACACCTTGATCTCCATCGTAGCATTGTTATCGTCTCGCCAATCTTATACTTCCACAACTATCGCTACCGCTTAGTGATAAAGTAAAGCATTACAGCGTGATTGCATTGCATACAATAAAGCGACAACCATATGGCTCCTGCTAGTTGCCGATAACTCGGTTACAAAACATGATCATCTTATACAATAAAATTTAGCATCATGTCTTGACCATATCACATCACAACATGCCCTGCAAAAACAAGTTAGACGTCCTCTACTTTGTTGTTGCAAGTTTTACATGGCTGCTACGGGCTTAGCAAGAACCGTTCTTACCTACGCATCAAAACCACAATGATAGTTTGTCAAGTTGGTGCTGTTTTAACCTTCGCAAGGACCGGGCGTAGCCACACTTGGTTCAACTAAAGTTGGAGAAACTGACACCCGCCAGCCACCTGTGTGCAAAGCACGTCGGTAGAACCAGTCTCGCGTAAGCGTACGCGTAATGTCGGTCCGGGCCGCTTCATCCAACAATACCGCCGAACCAAAGTATGACATGTTGGTAAGCAGTATGACTTATATCGCCCATAACTCACTTGTGTTCTACTCGTGCATAACATCAACGCATAAAACCTAGGCTCGGATGCCACTGTTGGGGAACGTAGTAATTTCAAAAATTTCCTATGCACACGCAAGATCATGGTGATGCATAGCAACAAGAGAGGAGAGTGTTGTCTACGTAACCTCGTAGACCGAAAGCGGAAGCGTTAGCACAACGCGGTTGATGTAGTCGTACGTCTTCACGGCCCGACCGATCAAGCACCGAAACTACGGCACCTCCGAGTTCTAGCACACGTTCAGCTCGATGACGATCCCCGGACTCCGATCCAGCAAAGTGTCAGGGAAGAGTTCCGTCAGCACGACGGCGTGGTGACGATCTTGATGCTCTACCATTGCAGGGCTTCGCCTAAGCACCGCTACAATATTATCGAGGATTATGGTGGAGGAGGGCACCGCATACGGCTAATAGATCTCAAGGATCAATTGTTGTGTGTATGGGGTGCCCCCTGGCCACGTATATAAAGGAGTGGAGGAGGGGGGGGAGGGCCGGCCCCTATGGCGCGCCCTGGAGGAGTCCTACTCCCACCGGGAGTAGGATTCCCCCCTTTCCAAGGAGTAGGAGTAGGAGTCAAGGCAAGGGAAGAGAGAAGAGAAGGAAGGAGGGGGCGCAGCCCATCCCCCTAGTCCAATTCGGACTAGGCCTTGGGGGGCGCCCAACCTCTCCTCTCTCTTTCCCCTAAAGCCCAATAAGGCCCATATACTCCCTGGCGAATTCCCGTAACTCTCCGGTACTCCGAAAAATACCTGAATCACTCGGAACCTTTCCGATGTCCGAATATAGTCGTCCAATATATCGATCTTTACGTCTCGACCATTTCGAGACTCCTCGTCATGTCCCCGATCTCATCCGGGACTCCGAACTCCTTCGGTACATCAAAACTCATAAACTCATAATATAACTGTCATCGAAACCTTAAGCGTGAGGACCCTACGGGTTCGAGAACAATGTAGACATGACCGAGACACGTCTCCAGTCAATAACCAATAGCGGAACCTGGATGCTCATATTGGCTCCCACATATTTTACGAAGATCTTTATCGGTCAGACCGCGTAACAACATACGTTGTTTCCTTTGTCATCGGTATGTTACTTTCCCGAGATTCGATCGTCGGTATCTCAATACCTAGTTCAATCTCGTTACCGGCAATTCTCTTTACTCGTTCCATAATACATCATCCTGCAACTAACTCATTAGTTGCAATGCTTGCAAGGCTTAAGTGATGTGCATTACCGAGAGGGCCCAGAGATACCTCTCCGACAATCGGAGTGACAAATCCTAATCTCGAAATACGCCAACCCAATAAGTACCTTCGGAGACACCTGTAGAGCACCTTTATAATCACCTAGTTACATTGTGACGTTTGGTAGCACACAAAGTGTTCCTCCGGTAAACGGGAGTTGCATAATCTCATAGTCATAGGAACATGTATAAGTCATGAATAAAGCAATAGCAACAAACCAAACGATCAAGTGCTATGCTAACGAAATGGGTCAAGTAAATCACATCATTCTCCTAATGATGTGATCCTGTTAATCAAATGACAAATCATGTCTATGGTTAGGAAACATAACCATCTTTGATCAACGAGCTAGTCAAGTAGAGGCATACTAGTGACACTCTGTTTGTCTATGTATTCACACATGTATTATGTTTCCGGTTAATACAATTCTAGCATGAAAAATAAACATTTATCATGATATAAGAAATAAATAATAACTTTATTATTGCCTCTAGGGCATATTTCCTTCAGTTCACCCTTTCACTGGGATTTTGCAGATAATCAAGAATGAATTCACTCTAATCCTTTCTTTCACCTGCACACAAATTTCATTTGTGGCCGAAGGAATGGGCTTTGGTTCGGCCTTACCTACGTCGATGAGATCAAGCATCGGTTATTGATAGATGTGCAATACACCATCATCAACATGGTAGCCGAATGCTTGTTGCGCCAACTCATTTGCTCTTCAATTTTCATGTCTAGATATAAGAGAAATATTAAAGCAACCCAAGGTAAATTTTATATCTAGAGATACCTCAAGGTAAACTATAAGTGATTCGTCAAAACATTGATGACCCTTGGATATTTTTTGCACTACTCATAACGAATCACCCAAAGCCTCAATGTGCGTAGCACCTATGGCACCCAAAATATCCAAACCAAATAACATTGCATATTCGGCTTTGATTATTGTGCAAAAAATATATTTTAAGTGGCATGAGGCTTCACAAAATAGTACCAAAAGGAGATATATAAACAACACCAACACCTTGGACATTGTTATGAATTCAACCATCAAAACATAATCTCCATAGTACTGGAAGGACAAGGCTAATATCAATATTATGCATGTCATAAATCCGATGGTCGATAATAAAACAACAATTATTTGGCCTCTCATATTCGTAGGCCGAATCATATATATTAAATCAAAGCATAAACCCACTCAATTTCTATGAATCGGTCTATGCAACATATTTTGAATGGCATCGGTCATAATGTTTCATCTCCATGCAAGAATAATATAAGTATATGTATAGATTTCCATGAACATGTACCTTGTCTTGCTCTCCAATCAAACTAAGGACGATGTTTAGAATGGTACACCGGCTATGCTTCGTCATATTCTTAGGGCTATAAATAAATATCGGCCACCTCCATAAGGTGTTTCATGTAGAATTCATCGACCAAAGCATGTATAGCCGAAATAAACAAATGAAATGACAAATCAAGAATTTCGGCTGTTTGGATCAGCAACAAACTTGTAGCTAATCAAATGTATAGTGATTTGGTAATACCCTCTCATGATATAGAAGCTTATGTTGCATCCATGGATGAAAATAAATCCATGGAGGGTAATTGATCATACCTAGGGATGAGTTCCATGGCAAAGGCATCAATGGCATGGTTGAAGAAAATGGATGATGTGCTAACCGAAGATTTTGATGTTGTGATGCACTCCTTCGGCTTAATTGGTTGTTGCTTCCATCCTTCTCTCTCTTCACTTTTATTATACATCTTGTAATGGAAGCTTGCACATAATTCTCATTTTGGGCACTTCCTATTGGAATCCATGCCATATTCCTTTCCTCAAGTTCTTGTGCACTAAGTTTTTGCAATTTCTTCTTTTGCCAATATGATAAGCCGAGTGGGCACCCCGGCTGTGATTTTGTTTGAAGCAATGGCAAATCTTGTTTTACCTTGTGCACCCTCAACTTCTTCTCTTCAGATTTGGCACCTGATTGACTTGCCTCATCGCCTTTAGTAGCCAATGTCAACACTTTAATTGACTTTTTTTCATTTGAGATCAAATCTGAAGTAGCACTCTTACGGCCATCTTTTTTAACACGGTAAACTTGCTTGACCACCTCTTTCTCGTTCCTTGAGCTCCGGACCGATTCCTTGTGATTGAAACGATCTTTGACATGTGATTGTTCATCAAATGTTGATTTTCTTGGAGCTGCATAATGTTGGTGAGACGGTCCAAAATAAGATGGGTAGTGTGTCCTTGTATCATACCTGTCCCATGATGGATATGGATTTACATGAGCATAGGGATGTATCCACGACATTGGCATCGGCGGCCCAAAGTAAGGATATGAATATGCTGCATTGGGATTCTCACTTTGCCAATGTCGACCCTCATATTTGCGCTTTGGGGGTGACCTTGGTTTCTTTGCATGATTTGGCTGATAAGCATTCTTCTCTTCACTCTTCTTTTGATATTTATCCAATAATTCAGCGAAGGTGATTTTTGATCTCTTACACTTGCGCTTATTTCGGCCTTTGTTTTCTTTTGGTTTGCTTTCATCGATCATTGAATTTGCTTGCTGCCCCCCAGTCCTTGGCGTCTCCACTGTAGCTTCGATGGAATTCTCGCCCTCAAGATTATGTTCATTATGCTCTTCAACAACTTATTTACTTGAAAGCTTGATCCCATCACCTGAAGTTTTTACCTTCTCTTTAAATGGTTCGGCTTGAAGTAGTCGATGCAAATTTTTTTTGCCATCGGGACCAATCGGAATAGACCTGTCATCTCTTGGTGTTTCAACAAACTTCAATCGTCCTTTTTCAATGGCCGATTTAACTATTTGACAAAACATGTTGCAATCCTCAAAATTATGCTTGAATGAATCATGCAACTTACAGTGCATCCGTCCTTGAATTGATGGCTTGACATGGTGATCAAGAATTCTTATGTAATTATTTTTCAGCAACAAATCAAATATTTGATCACACATGCTGGAATTGAAGGTATACTTCTTGTTTTTTAGCCGATCTTGCTGTGTGAACGGCTTTGGAGATAAGCAAACGAATGGTTCAGATTTGGAATATCCCCATTCGGCTATGCATTGTGTTTTCCACTCTATCTCCTATGTCTTTGGACAAGTTATTATATTAGCATCGGTTTTCTCAATAGAATTTAACGTTGGCTTTAAATTTCTGAAACAAAGATATTTAGAACATAGACATCTCAGTTGAGATCAAGTTTAAGCCAAGTAAGAAATAAGCAAAGCTACCCAATTAGATATGAGCTTTAGATAAAGCAATGGGGAAAGCCTTGGCTGCAATAATTTTTCACTATCGGTCTTTCTGAATGGTGCAATATGTTGACC
Source organism: Triticum dicoccoides (assembly GCF_002162155.2). Lineage (NCBI taxonomy): Eukaryota > Viridiplantae > Streptophyta > Magnoliopsida > Poales > Poaceae > Triticum > Triticum dicoccoides. The sequence goes on from NC_041382.1 coordinate 787,749,168, forward strand.
GATATGCTTTGTGACAATCTGATTGCTAACAAATAAATTACCCTTCTTCATTTGTCTCTCAATATTTCTTATGAAGATTTTTCTAATATATGCATCAACAACTAAGTCATGACCAAATCTGAAAACAGGTAAATTAATTGCTAGACATACCTCTTCAAATATGTTGGGAGAGCATGATGGTGGTGTGACTTGAAAAATATCTTGCTCCGCCTTCGGATAGCTCCCCAATGCTTTGTCATCATCTTTTTCTTGATTTGGTGCATCATTAGTTTCACGATCTTCGTCCACCAAACTTTCTTTGGCTACTTGTTCTTGTTCTTGAAGCTCATCAATTTCTATGGCACGAAACTCATAGGGCAGGAAGTAGGTTCCATTAACTTCAGAAAAATCAAGCATGGTTGTCTTGATATACTTTCCATGCCCTTTCTCAATAATGTTTGCCTCCTTGGAATTGATGGATTCGGAATATATATAACTTGATTCGGCTTTTTCAACCGAAGCACTTTTAGTTTCCGAATCATCATTCTTTTCACCGGTTATGTCAATTGGCAAGGCTTCTTTTCTTTAAGCTAATTCCCTATCAAATCTCTCTTGGCGAAGTACTTGCACCCTATCGCTCAAATCTTTAACTCTCCTCTCAATTTCAGCCCGCTTTAGTGTAGTTTGCCACCCAATGCTTTTAGGATCTTTTGGCAATGAACTGTTAGTGTTGCCGAAATTTTGCAACTGTGTAGGGGGTGTATAATATGCTGCGGTACTAGGTGGAGGTGTATGCACTTCTGTATAACGATATGCTCTCTCGCCAATTCTATCGATTGATGAAGTTTCATCTTCTTGCAAAACTCTAGCCTTTATTGCAGCATAATCAGGAAACAACCCCTTTTCATATTGTTCAAGGCAAAGAGCACTAATCCTCTTGTTTTGTGCCAAGCTCTTTTTTAATGCAGCCACAACCGCTTCTGGAAGAGATTGCTCCGCAATACTTTCAGATTCTTTCTGCAATGATTCGCGAGTGTTGCCAAAATTCTTAAATTGCGTAGAGTATGCATTATATGCTACAGTATTTGATGACGGCACATGTGTTCCTGTAAAATTTTCACTTATTCGGCTATGACCATGAAGATGCGGGGCCGAATTATGAACATCTACAGTTGCATGTGGTGCTGAAAAATTACTAACATGAGGTGTAGCATATGATGGTTGAGGGTAATTGGCCAAATAACTAGTAGTAACATGGCCAATTCCCTTATCCACCGGCATGTTTGGATTAACATACTGCAAGTTATTTGCCGATAATTAAAAACTTGAAACACTTTGTTGCATACCATTGGAAGTTCTTACATAGGGTGTCTCAACTTGATTAACCGAACTCATCATGTTATTCATCGGCATATAAATTTGTGGGGTTGCCGATGCATGGGAGTTGGCATACATATGTTGCATGTTGCTAAAATTATATGAAGTAGAATCATGGAGATTTTGTTGCATAGGCCCTTGCACATAATTAGATGCATGATTGATAAAGCTAGGGCTAGCCGATACATTATGCTCATTAGATGATCTAGCAACAACATACACATTATTTGCATCTACATATGTGAATTGGGTATTCATATTACCTTTGTAGATTGCAAACCCTAGATGACGATCTCTTCGTAGCAAGAACGGGCCGGAGACCGTTCAAAACTTCGTCCCCAGCGGAGTCGCCAAAAAGTGTGTTCGCACACGAACACGTCACCGTGTACCTCCAACGCCGAGGGTGATGCACCGCAGCTCACGTCAAAGGAGACCTGACCGGAAGCGCGGTACGCAAGCAATTCGGCGGGTGCTTTTGAGGACCCGAAACCCCCACGTGCCCGAGAGGGACCCCGTCAGGGCGCGCGGCGGCTATGGGCTGCCCTAGGTCGACCTGATCGCCCCTAGGGCCTCGAGGTTCGTCGCCCTGCAACAAGAAGAACGAACGAAGAACGACGAAGAAGAAGAACAAGGGAAGAAGATAAAGGTAAATGTAAAAGATGATAGATTGATGTGTTCGACTGTGTGTTGTTCAATCGGCCGTCACCTCTCATCAATTTATGAGGCGGCTGGACTTCCCCTACAAGAAAAGGACTAAAAATTCCGTCCAAAACATCAAAAATCCTAACCTAACTCGGACAGGAATCTTTGGTAATCTCCCGGACCATCTTGGTCTCACCGATTGGTTCGTTTCGGTCCCACCGAGTGAACGTTGCCAACTCTCTGTATCCTTCTGTAATTTCTCGGATCAACTCGGTCTCATCGATTGGTTTGTTTCGGTCCTGCCGAGTGAACATTGCCAGCTCTCTGGTAAATTTTCGGACCAACTCGGTCTCACCGATCAAATCAACTCGGTCGGTCCGAAATGCCTCTGCAGGTTCTGTTTCTGACCTTGTTTTGCCTTCACAGGTTGCATATAAACTCGGATTAAGACGATTTTTATATCAAAATCAATCGTTTCAACGAGACGCACAACTTTCATGTTGGAACAGTTTTCATAAGAGGCAATCTTAACTGAGTTTTATGCATTTCTTTACTCTGGTGTCAACATGAGCATCTCTGAACTTATCATAATTTTTGAGTCCGAGCTCCGTTTTAGACCATCTTCATATTCATCTTGATCTTCTCGAAGAGAGAGATTCCAAGGTGACTTCCAATCATAAGTTTGAATTGGTCTTGATATAACCTATGCTAATTTTATGACCGTGCCAATTTTGAGCGTCAACAAGAAGACGATGGATGATCCATTCGTCCATGTGTCAGCGTGCATGCCATGCAACGTACGTCTACTCTTTCTCTTGGGCCTGCCCACGCGGCGTACCTACAGTACACACAAATGCAATAAGGTGCTGGAATCATTCAAAAAACGTAATGTATAAACTGGCTTATTGTGTGGCTTATATCTACCTACACACACAAAAAAATACCATTTCAAGAAAGAGAGACACACAAGGAAAAAAAGATTGTAGCAGTACAAAAATCAACGGTTTGAGTTTCCGGCTCCGGGTTTGGTTTGGTTGATCAGAGCAACTCTAGCAGACCCCGCAAAAGCTCCAAACCCGTAAAATTCCGGCGAGTATGTGGGATTGGCCCAATTTTCTGGCCAGAACAGAGTCTGTATATTCGCCGACGCCATTGCTGAGCGGAGCTTGCACGAGGAGGCGGAGCGCCGGCGCCACCACGAGGAGCTCAAAGACCTCGTGTTCCAGCAGGCGGTCGCAGCCAACCTCACCGCCAAGGAGAAGGACGATGAGTGGCGGCGCATCCGCGAGGAGCAGAGGGAGAAGTACATCGACCTCGGCAGCTCCGGCGAGGAGGATTGAGCTCCTCCACGGCGTCGTCCATGGCCGTGAGCTCGCCGCCGTAAGATCCCCACCCCCTCTAGTACTAGTACTGATGTAGTATGTAGTATGAACTAGTGTTTGTAGTGTTTGATCATGTAATATATATAGTATGTGATGAACTACTATGGTGCAATTTCTTCTACGAAACTGTTTTTTCAAATTATGCAGTTTCATCTACTGTTTCTGATCGGCCGCACTCATTCTTGACCCGCAAACGAGATCTTCGTCAAATTGCAAACATGTTTAACGGGTCGGGATTTTGCGGGGTCTGCTAGAGTTGCTCTTAGTTTGGTGATTTTCAGAGGAGAGAGAGAGAGAGAGACCGACACGAGTAGCTACCAGCCAGGCTCCTCTGTCTCTATCTCTCAGATTGGACTTTGTTTTTCCTAGTTTTTAGAAAATTGACGTATAATATGTATATAGAAATGTATCCTTATATCCTAGTTTTTAGAAAATTGACATATCCGACGTATCCCCGTAATCGTGTATCCGATATGTATCCAAGTATCAATGCAACGTAGGTTACACGGTGGAGCTTATCGGTCCTTAAGTCTCCTGAAGAAAGGAGATCGTTGGAGCACATGATGTCATTGCACGAACCAAGCGTGACAAAGAAAGCATGTCAAATCGGCAATTTCTTTGATGCCATTGCTTCAAGTATGATGGTGGCTTCAAGTCCGGTGGAGGCAACCTTGGCGAAGCCCTGGGTGACGGCGGAATAATGATGGCGGCGGAACTCCAGTGGCGCATGTACGGACGAGGGCCAACGGAGAAGAGGAGGGGACTAGTTGGACAAGGAGGGAGTGGATATGGACGAATTGGCGTGGGCCCTAGTTGTCACTCTGACGTGGTAGCCATGTTTGGGTGTCACATATCCATCCTAGATATGAGCCAGATATGAGGAGTGTCGGTCAGTCCAGACGTTTGTGCCGGATATGAGGCGTGCAGTTGGACGATTTTCTGTCCACGCAGGAACCGGGCAACACGCCCATACATTTGGACGCATATGGGGTTCGATTGTAGATGCTCTTGAACAGACTAGCCTGACGCCACGCCGCAAACTCCTTTCACTCTTTTCCTAGCACTAACTGCCCAGCCAATCATTTTATTTTTCGAATTTATAGTTGTCAAGTAGCTCATTTTCTCTTCAGTCAACAACATACCCTCTCTACTAATTTCCATCTGTCAATTAGTTGTCTATGGACCTGTGGCCACCTACCAGCAGAGTATGTCGCTGGTTCAGATCGAGGTGACCTTACATGGATGCGCCGTCTGCCAGGCCAAATCGATCAATATTTTGCCTTTTGTTTCTTTTGTGATTGGTACATCCAGCCTACATGTTTTTTTTACCTGACTTGAAAGATGAATTCTATCCACACATGATGTGATATACCGGTCCACTGACAGTTAATCCCAATGGATCGACCGGCCACATCAAATTTACCACCATGCAAGTGTACGTACAATCTTGTCCCATATCGAATTTTGGACTATGTGCCTCTATGCATGGATCTTGTCCATGTCTAACCACCAAATTCTAGCTGGATGTTCATCGATCGTACATGCATGATATTTTTTTGTTGAAGGGATCGTACATGCATAATATCTTGAGAGGATCGCATCTTCCATCAAGATATTCATAGGATAGATTGCATGGTCGGTTGTTTTTTTTTTACAGCAGATTGCATGGTCGGCTTGATTCCTCGACTTACTAATTTTCTATCTTATATCTTTATCTGGCTATTTTTTGAGACGTGAAAATTTCATTTTATCTCATGGAGCGGTTTGCGAAATGTTTATGGTGGGTGCACTTAAGACCATGGTATAGCTTAATTTGCGGGTTTAAAATTTTCTCATGCTCTCCAACGGTTGACACCATTTATTAAAAAAAATTGAGTCTAACACCATTTATTAACGAATGGAGACGATGGGCATATGTGGACAGGGGAATTATTTGTTTGTGGCGTGGAGATCCGTCCCGTCGGATGCTCAAATGGTCAACACCATGTTGAATAGTAGTAATATGGATCAATCATCCGTAGTTTTCTCATTATTAATTCTGGTAGGAATTATTGGTGTATCCAATCATGTCACCTTGCTTGCACACATGAGCTAGAATATAGCTAGCCACACATCTGGCCTGACAAGTACGCATAGGATAATGCTATTCTGGACACAAGTACGCTCATTTGTAGAACTTGGCCAAAATAATTCATTAAAAAAAGTATGAAAGGAAATCATGCATTTATATATTGTTTTGCAAATCAATATTAATAACAATAACTTTTTTTTTTGCAACGCGAGTTAAAATTGTAGTGTAGTTTTTCATGTGGTAACCTATTTCTTGCGATTTTTATATGATCATGACTGGTTAATATGTTTTTTTCTTGAAAATTTCAAGAGTAAATTCCTATTTTCCATAACTTTGTGTGTGATATCAACAAACGCACTCGCAGTGTGTGTGCATCCAGTTGCAGAAAGAGATTTTGCTGAGGTGACTTGGTGTGCTCACATACCAGCCTCTACAAAGTTAGATGACTTAACTTAGGGGGCGTTTGGTTCGTGGGCAAGGTTAGCTGGCTAAGGATATACCTAACCACGTGGTTGGGGATATCCTTATTCTCGTGTTTGGTTGCAAATTGAGAGGTGGTTAAGGGTAGCCAATTTTATGTTTGGTAAGAAGGATGGAAGATGGATATCTTATAATTTGAGTTCTTTTTTGTAAATAAACTAATTATACAAAACATATATATCATTTTTTGGGAGGGGTGAGAAAAGGAAGGAAAATGTTTCCCTGGCTCAGGAGGGCATCGCGCGTGGGTGGTTGCCACCATCCGCCATAATTTCGCGGCTCCCCTCAGCCAGCTTTTGATGGAATATTCCCAGGTATCTGGTTATCCTCAGCCATCTTCGCTCACAAACCAAACGAGTGGTATCCCTTCTAAAACTGGCTATCCCTATCCCCTGGGTGGTTATCCTTTGAACCAAACGCCACCTTAGAGGATATCAGTCACCTGTGCACCTTGCTTCACTAGGAAGATAATCCCTACTCACTAAGATGAAGTGCCACCTCAAAATGTAATTCATTGGGCGAAAGTAAATTTGAAAGTGGCAATCATTTTCTATTCAGGAGTGGAACAAGCGTAGATTTTCATGTAGTTATAAATATTGTTTTACAAAAGAAAACATTGGCCATTATTTTCCGGAAAGTAGGATTATTAGAAGGAATCATAAAACATATTGATGGAAGAAATCATAAAGTATAATGGTTTTTAAAGGAATCCGGATTATTAGAAGGAATCATAAAACATATGAAACATAGTAATAAAATTTATATTGAGATTCCTGGACTTCTGAACGAGCATTGTCGCTGCTAGAATGAGCCACCATCGTCACTTTTTTTATCGGAGCCGGCATGACCTTGTCGATGACAGGCGAGAAGCCATCATACACACATGCCGCTCAGGACCAACGCACTGGAACCGCAGTTGATTGACGTAGTTAAATGCTTGATTCTGTCTAATGATCCGGCACTAAATCTCGCCATCGTATGGACAAGAAAAGATTCTAATAAATTAATAACCGATTAATGAACGGGAAGAAGAAAACATATACTAATTGGTTAATGAGTGAATTGGAAAGAAAACGCCGTGAATAATCGCGTGCGGCATCCTCACAGGATATGCGGGCACAATCAAATAATTCAGGCGGGCAGCAGCGCAACAAGTTTGATTTGATTCATCATGGAATAATGGCTGGGTAAGCTGGACACGTAGGTGCGTCTAGTGTGGACAAGAGAAGGCAATGGATGATCCATTCGTCCATGTGTCAGCGTGCATGTCATGCAACGTCTACTCTGTCTCTTGGGCCTGCCCACGCGGCGTACCTAGGCTACGCTAGGCACAAATGCAGTAACGTGCTGGAATCATTTCTTTCTTTCTTTCTTTTCTTTTTTTTTGTGGGAGGCACAAGAATCATTTTAAGAAAGCGAGGCACACAAAAAAGAAAGAAAGAAAGAACGAAAGAAAGAAAGATTTTTTTGGTAGTAGTACAAAAATCGATCGATCAATCAATCGTTCGATTTCGGCGCCGGGTGGTCAAATCCTCATCTCCTATCTCCTCAATCCTTGGCTTTGCTTGGTTTGGGTGGTTGGGTGATTGTCAAGAGAGAAGAGAGGAGGAAGGAGACACCGACGACACGAGTAGCTAGCTACCGGCCAGCCTCGGCTCGGCTCTCTCTTTCTTCGTCGTCTTCTTCTCCCTTGTCCCTTGTCCTACTCCTATTTCTTCCCTGCCCTGCTCCGTTGCTCCATTGCTGCTGCCGGTTCCAGCTCCATCTTCATCTCTCTCGCAGTCGCCGGCGACAATCCGAGGCCAACTAGCTAGCTGCGAGGCTGGGTAAGTTCCTCTTTCTTTCTTCTTTACAATCTACTCTAGTAATTACTACTACTAGTAGGATAATAGACAGAGTACATGGACATGGACGGATGGGTTCATTAACCAATTGAATTGATTGATTTTCTTTTTGTCGCTCTAGGACGGATGGGTTCCCCTTTTACTTCCTAACTCTGTTCCATAAATGTACATACATACACTCTGAAACTTGTACTCCGAATGAACATGATGAACATTCCTCATATTTTTTTGGTGCTGCACACAGAGTCGATTAATTCATTCATATCGATGACCTTCTTCTAATATATCTTCCACTTCCAGTTTACACAAGCTTGGAGGGGGGACAATCACGCAGGCAGGCAGGAAATTCAGAGATAGTACTACATCATTCTTCAGCCTGCTTAATTTTAGCAAGGGGGGCACCTGAGCTTAATTTCAGTAATTTGGCCATGAATAACAATACGCTCATCATCACCACCAGCACCAGCAGTATCAGTAGGTATGTGTGTCTGTCATCTCATTTTCCCTCCTAATCCTGCATCCCTAGCAGCCTAGTAGGTACTCTATTTTGGTTCTGAGGCAAAAATATACATGTACCTGTATCTGCTGCTGCTGCTGCTGCAGGGATGGCAGCGTCGACGGTAAACCGAACCGTGTCCATTTCCTGCTGCCGGCGTACCAAACCACGGTCAAGCAACCTGACCACTCTGACGGTGCCACTGAATTCAATAACCCTGAGGAGGGTGATGCCGTCTGGGTACCGCCAGAGCCGGCCACCAACGATGATGATACCAACCATTTGGGCGTGCACACAAATGATGATGATGACGACGACGATGATGAATGGCATGATGGTATCAGTTGGGGGCAGCCAAGCTCCAGTGACTCTGAACCCAGCCCAAGTCCTAGTCCCAGGGAGGACCGGCACACCGGGATGCTCAAGGCCATGGACAAGCAGCTAAAGATGCTCACAACCCGATTCCTAACGTCTGCAGGCATATCCTTGCCCCACGAAGATGACGGCGGCGAAAGCTGGCTCGACATCGTAACCGCCCTGTCCTGGGAGGCTGCTCTGCTCATCAAGCCTGACGGCAAAGCCGGAAATGAAATGGACCCTGGGTCTTATATCAAGGTCAAGCGCGTCGCCTCCGGCACCCGCCGACAGTGGTAACTAATATATACCATTCTCCTAATTACAAGCCATGTATGCTGATCGACACCGGATCGTCACTGCGGCAATAGGGTGCTCTGATGGAGCTGTTTGTGTCTTGTTTGCAGTGAGGTGATCAACGGGTTGGTGTTCAGGAAGTATGCAGCTCACAAGCACATGCCCACCAAGTGCCACAACCCCAAGCTGCTGCTGCTCGGAGGCACCCTCGGGGACTCCGATGTCGGTCTATCATCATTTGATTCCATGGGACAGGTTGGAAGTGCATATATATGATTTTTCTTCAAATACTGAATCCGCATTTCTACTGTCTTTTTTTGTATGTCAGAGATGATTTATGCTCTTTTCTGAAACACAACTTGAGGGGTTTTTTTTTGTATGTTCTTTACCAGGAAAAGGACCATTTGGAAAAGGCCATCAGCCAAGTGATGGAGAAATGTGCTCCAGATGTCATCCTGGTGGAGAAAACAGTTTCACGGGACATACAGGAGCTTCTACTGAACCAAGGTGTCACTCTGGTGCTCGATATGAAGCTCGACCGGTTGCAGAGAATTGCTCGCTGTTCTGGATCTCCTATAGTCTCTGTCTTAGACATCATGACCACGACGAAGCTGAAGCAGTGCGACTATTTCCACATAGAAAAGATGGTGGAGGAGCATAACAGTGCCAGTGATGGAGGGAAGAGGACATTGAAAACATTGATGTTCTTGGAAGGCTTTCCCAGGCCGTTGGGCTGCACGGTAGGCGTGCTTTGTCTATCATATAGAAGATTTGTTCAGTGTCAATATTATCATACATAAGATTCATTCATGTTGAATCTATTTCATGAATCCATTATAAATTTTGCTTTCTGTAGATATTATTGCGAGGAGCAAATAGCGAAGAACTGAAGAAAGTCAAGCAAGTCATGCTCTACACCGTGTTTGCAGCGTACCACCTGGTTCTTGAGGCATCCTTCTTTGAAGATCAGAGGGTATTCTTGAATGCTCCAAACTCTGTTGGTATTCCTGTCAGTCATGCAGAGAATGGTGTCAGGTATAACAGATCCGTGGAGCACATTTCTGATGCAGAGGCAAGTACTGCTCATTCTGCAAATTCAGATGCCTTACACTCACCGACGGATGGCTGCTCGAGTGGGCTCACGGAGGGTGCAAGTAAAACCATCCATTCAAATCATGCACTTCCTTCTGAAAAAATGCTAGTAACACCAGTCTCGGGATCACTGAGAGGATTCATCGATAAATTCCGCCATCAGAATATTTATCTACCTGTCACTTCTCAAGAGACAGCTGATCACCAGAAAGAAGGTACACCTGAGCTCAATCAAGATGTACCAAGTGAAGGTCTTCATGCCATGGTAATGACTGATGGACCAGTTGATTATTCCGGTGAGTACACGGATAGTTTAAAAGATTTCCAGAAACAAACAGATCAGCAAATGATGCTGGCTGGTCATCCAACAATTGGAAAACATGAGCAATTGTCAGTTGCATTTGAAAATGAGGAGCAACACAGCACCCCTTACAGTGAAGAGAAAACCTTACACATTGACGAGGCTGATGACGTGTTGGATTCTCAAAGCATACTGATTTTGATGTCTAGCCAATGCATTGCAAAACAGGTCATTTGTGAGCAGAGTCATCTGTCCCGTATCAATTATTATGGAAATTTTGACGTCTCCTTAGGACGATATTTGCAAGACATTTTGCAGAATCAGGTAACGCTCTTGTTACACTACCCCTCTTATGTTGAGCAATCTAGATAATATTTTCAGGGATAATTTATTTTCACTGGTAATCTCCTTCTACTACTGTTTTCTTTTTGTACATGACTCTTTTAATGAAAAGAATCAGTAGGGATCCTTTCTTACTGTTTACTAAAAAAGAAGATGATTTATTGTTTAACATTATGCCAGCTGCACAAATTTGGTACTTACAACTGCTCATGATTCCTGAATATTTACTTGTGGCAGAACCTAAGCTGTTTCTCATGCGGAGAGCCTCCGGAGGCTCACATGTACTCTTACACCCACCGCGATGGTAACCTGACAGTTCTTGTGAAGCGTTTGCTGCCTGAGCATCGCTTGTCTGGTGAATCCAAAGGAAAAATTTGGATGTGGACTAGATGCCTAAGATGTGAGCAGGAAAGCAGAATATCCAAATCATCTCGAAGAGTGATGATGTCGGCTGAGGCACGGAATCTCTCATTCGGGAAGTTCCTTGAACTCAGCTTTTCAAGCCACTCTGCTGATAGAAGGCTATCAGTGTGTGGACACTCGGTGAACAGGGACTGCTTGCGCTTTTTTGGGTAACGCACGCACATCCTTTAGCATTTTATTTGAAATGATTCAATAAGTTATTTTATGTTTGTCTATAATTTTTTCTCTTGCAAAAAATAATATTGATAAATTTTCTTACTTCTGGTTTGGGGTCTGAACTTTCAGGCTGGGCTCCAAAGTTGCAATGTTTCAGTATTCATCAGTCGAAATATACAACGCCTGCAAACCACAGCAAACCCTTGAGTTCCATAATCCCAGTACACATGAGTTGTTCGAGCAACAGGGAAGAAATGTATGTACAGTTTTTATTTGGTTCTTTTATTTTTATTTCATGGTCACCTTATATACCAACCTTCTGAATTCACTCTAATGCCTTTGTCGTGTTCGTTTAGGTTCTTGCCAGAGGAGTTACCATTTTCACTGAAGTTGAAAACATAATAGAGCACATGAAGAATCAGTTTCCTGAGGTGGTGATCAACTGCGGCACCATCCTTCCCGTTGAAGAGTTTTCTCAACTCGAAGAGATGTTGGTTAATGAGAAAGCCGAGTTTGTGGTAAACTGCATGCCCCTTTTTCTGTTACTTTAATTTAATGAAGTTACTCATGATTTCTGGTAATTGCTATTTTTCTGATTGTCCATTGATAATTTGATATCATCATGCAGGATTTTCTCATGAAGGCTGTTGATCGGCATGGGGTGTCTAGGTCCTCGGTGCATGAGATTCTTGATGTAAATTGGCTCTATCAGGACCTTCTGCTTGGACAGTATGTCTGGGACCGTCGGTTGCATGGACTTCTACTTTGTAAATCTGCTGGAAAAGAAAGAATGAGTAACAGCATGAAGAAGGTGACTATTGAACTTACTCATGACCGAACGGCAACTGGACCCGAGGCCGATGATATCGCCGAGGAAAATGGATCTATTGAGCCAGTGCAGTTTGGTGAACTGGGGGTGAACAGACATTCATCAGCAGTGACTGATGAAACCCATCAGGATAGGCACTATGAAAAGCAAGCTAGCGCACCGTCCAGAACATCAGGTATATTGGATGCTCAGGGGCAGGGAAATGGTCCAACGGTACAACGTTCGATATCCTTTAAGCAAGAGCCACTTGGTATTCAACAATTCAGAGTTTCTGAATGGGAGGACAGGGAGAAATGGGTCTGGAGTCCACTTAGTGAGTTAAGATTGGCTTACAGGCAGGAGCTTCAGGCCGGATGTTTGGAAAAATTTGAGCTTGTTAACCGCTACTCGCCATCTCATCTGCCACCCTTGCACAAACAATCTGCTGAAGAGGCGCCCTCTCCACGGTTCGTCGTTGGTCCGGGTGGCAATGTCTTGTCTGTGTCAGAGGATGAGATATCCAGCATAATCTCCCGTGCTCTCACCATATCCGAGGACCGCCGCCACCTGCTGGATTCTATTGTCGAGAGTCATGCATCAGACACTACTAGCATGTTATCCGAATCTTCCTCTTCCGCCTCTTCATCATCCTGGTCATCTGAATCTTCAGATTCTGAAGCAGGCTTTTTGTCCGACGAACTGTACAACTACGACAGCTCGCTCCTGTCATCCTCCCTCCATCCGGAGATATCTGTCAACGGGAAAGCAAATCTCAAAGGAAAATATTCAGTTATATGTGTGCACGCTAATCAGTTCTACACTCTTAGACAGAAATGCTGTCCATCTGAGCTTGCATACGTCGCTTCCTTAAGCCGATGCAAGAAATGGAACGCGCAAGGCGGAAAGAGCAAGGCTTTCTTTGCGAAAACAATGGATGGCAGGTTCATCGTCAAGCAAATACAGAAGACAGAGTTCGAGTCTTTCATAGAGTTTGCCCCGGATTACTTCAAGCATGTTTACCACTCTCTCGACACCGGGAGCCAAACCTGCCTTGCCAAAATTCTAGGCATCTATCAGGTATTTTACATCAATATATGGAGCATAATTTCCAAAAAAAAAAAAGTCTTCTGTTGTGCATGTGTTTTTACAGTGTGAGCGTCCCTATTTCAGGTTAAGCAGATAAGGCATGGCAAGGAAGTGAAGATTGATCTGATGGTGATGGAAAATCTCCTCTTTGGACACAATGTGTCACGGATATACGATCTTAAAGGTGCGGTTTTCTCTCGATACATAGCTGACTCGAGTGACCCTCACACTGTCTACTTGGATCAAAACTTTGTGGAGGACATGCGTGTTTCTCCAATCTATATTGGTGGAAGAACAAAACATCTCTTGCAGCGGGCGATCTGGAACGATACATCTTTTCTCACGGTATGCATTTACGTCGCATGAACCACGGGTAAATTAGTCATGTTTCTATCAGCATATGGTTTAACAAAAAATATTGTGCTTGCAGTCAGTTAATGTTATGGATTACTCTCTACTAGTGGGAGTCGATGAACAAAACCATGAATTTGTACTTGGCATCATCGATTACCTGAGGCAATACACATGGGACAAGCAACTGGAGACATGGGCGAAAACATCTCTCGTAGTGCCGAAGAATGAGTCGCCGACAGTGATTTCACCCAGGGAGTACAAGAAAAGGTTCAGGAAGTTCATGGCCAAGTATTTCCTAACGGTCCCAGATGATTGGACCACCGCGAAGAAGAGTTCAGGGACCTGTAAATATTGCACTCGCGGCAACTGTAACTTGTCAAAGATCGACAGCCAGAAGCCTCAACTCCGAGCCGAGTCGTGCTCTATCCAGTGAAGAACTGCTCTCGCCGTTATGGAGTTCATCTCCAAGCTTACTTTTAGCTATTTTGCAAGCAGTGTACATGGGATGGGTGTATGTATTCACTTGTAAAGTTATCCAGAGTTTGCATCTTTTAGGCAAACTTTTGGGGAAAGTGAGGTCCAAAATACATGTACCACTAAGTTTTATTGCTGTAAAATTCACAATCAGTAAAGTGAAATCACATAATTTGTAGATCATTTGTTTAATTCTTTACATTCCTGCATAACTAAATTTTGGAAGTGGCTTAACCTTTATGTTCCTATGTCCTAAATTGCGCCATGGAATTTCGATGCAAACACGACTCGTATCATAATGGCATCAATATTCATACCAGCAGTTCAAGGTCTAAACATATGGCAGCAAAACAAGAAAACAGAAGCACCATCCTAATCGCATGAATTGTCCTGGGGGGGTTTGATTAAGTTGATAACTAGCAACCCTATGATAACTAGTGACTGAACAAACCCTCACAGTTTGCCTGAGTACAACATATGCAACTTCACAAGAAAGTGTTGCCCCCCTACCAATTTACTGGCCTCCCTCAACTCAGCATCTGTGTCCCAAACTGTAATGTACCGTCAACCGCTGAAATGAACGGCTCTTGAATATGGGAGTATTCCCTTGCTAGACCTTATCTTCCTTGTCGCCTACAAGGGGGAGCATCTCCACCCGACTTCTTGGCGAGTTCGTTCCTTGGCTCCCCAGGAGGGCAGCAGCCTGCTGTTGGGAGATGAGATGCCTCACATACCCATAGAAAGTACAGCCGACGAGCGTGATTGCGCATCCGATTGCATTCATTGGGGAGATCGGGTTCCGGAAGATCAGCCATGAGACCAATACTGCAACAGCAACCTACAGCACAATGTGCAGGTTTTAGAACCAGAAGAGAAACTTGAGGGAAGAAAACATAGATAGTCCAGAATTGTCTTACTTTAAGGTTGCCAGCAACATTGAAGGTCACTGCGGTGGTTGAATGGATCACATAGAAGATGGAGAAGTTGAGGCAAAACGCAAGCACCCCTGAGCCTAGGATGATAATCAACGAAGAAAAAACAGAGTCGTGTGTGTAGAACCAGTCGATTACGCCACCTCCCTCAAGCAACATTGCTGGCAGAGCCAGTATCATGGTGGCAAAGGGTGCCATGTAGTACACTGTGTTAATGCTGTAGGAACAGAGAATACTTAATAAATCATCTGACTGAGGCAAGAACTTACATGACTGAACTTGGCAGTAACACTACATTAAGAACTAAATCTTGTGATCCTCTAACTTGAAAAACAACTAATCATTTTCGGAAGAAAGAAGATAAAATGTTCTAAAATTACGTATGCCAGACAACAGCAGTTGCTAAAGCATCAGACATCACACAACGAGATGAGCATGTACCTGTCAAATTTGTATCCATGGAGCAGGGACTCTGCCAAGATGGTCTTTGTCGACGTGGCAAGGCAGCCAATCATGGCAGCACAGAAACCGAAAACGTTGAAACTAAGCTCTGTCATTGAGGTCAGAAGTATTCCCCCAACTATCGGGACCAGCGAAGCCCATATGCGCCACTCAAAGTGCTTGCTCCAAACCAACCACTGCAGAATAACTGCATCACACGGAATCGCCAGAAAAGTTGTTATAGGCAGCAACACCACAACTCTACTGCTTCTTCGTGAACAGGAATAATGCAGGCAGTAAGAGCACAGAATGACGGTACCATACCTGTGGTTGCAGGGGTGAACGATTTGATAGTCTGCATGAAGGAGACCGGGATGTAGCGCAGGCTGACATTCCCGAGCACGATGTTCATGCAGAACACGAATGACATGGGGAAGATCCTCTTCCAGCGGTCCTCGGGCTCGACCTGAATCAGCGGCTTCGCCTTGAGCACGTGGATCGCGACGTAAGCCCCTATCGAGGAGCATATGAAGTGGACGCAGGACACCGTCAGGGGGAACTTGAAATCCAGCTTCTGCAGAAGAAAACATAAGGGTTAATGTCATATCAGCAAACAAACACATTGCTCCCCACAAAGGAGGCCATTGTTCTTAATAGTTCATTCCATTTTCGCGTCGAGAACACGACGCTGTAAACCAAGAGCAAATCGAGTCCCGGTTACAGGTGCAAAACATTGCTACTAAGGATTACATACAGGATGTGGTGAGCTGAAGTGCTGAAGGGGACAACATCTCAAAATTAGACTGAACCACTAGGTCCAGTGAATGAGCTGGGCTGCTGAAGGAGGCAGCTCCCAGTCCAACGAAGAGGATGTGCGCTTCTTGGAGTAGTATGAATCTATGGAAACCGCAGAAAGGGAGCACCTTTTTTCCCCCATTGGGGGCAAGGAGAGCCACGCGTTGCTACGAATTGCTCCTCCTGCTCCTTGTGGGTGTGGCCGACTCGCATTAGCACCAAATCAGGTCGGAAAGCGGGGCGTGGCCGTGTCCCGACCCGCAGATCCGAGCAATGGAGACGGCGGGCGGCCTGGCGGCGGCGGCGGCGAGATGAGATGCGAGAGGGGGAGAAGGGGGCTGTTACCTGGAAGATCCACTTGTTGATGATGATGACGGTGACGTTGAAGCCCCACCACTGGAGGATGGCAAGCACGGCTCGCATGCTGCCCAGCCCGCCGCCGGCGGCTGACTCCATCTCTCAATCCGGCTCCTGCGTGGGCTGAACCAGCCGAAAGGTGGCCGGACAAGAGGCGGCCTTTCTCCTCCCCCCGGCCGCGGTTAGTAGCTGAACCAGCCCCGGCGGAGGAAGGCGGCGGCGGCGGGAGGGGGAAGGGGAGAGGAAGACAAGAAGAAGGCCGCGTCAGTGGAGTAGGAAGGGGAAGGAGTAGGAGAGAGTAGGAAGGGGAAGGGAGGAAGCTGCCGCTCTGAAATCTGAATCCAAATGGATCTCTCCTCTCC
The DNA here is from genome assembly GCF_002162155.2 of Triticum dicoccoides. Classification (NCBI taxonomy): domain Eukaryota; kingdom Viridiplantae; phylum Streptophyta; class Magnoliopsida; order Poales; family Poaceae; genus Triticum; species Triticum dicoccoides. The sequence goes on from NC_041382.1 coordinate 787,766,013, forward strand.
TCTCCTCCGTATACCTAAAATCCATTGATTGGTGGGTTGATTGAAAGATACAGTACCACGAATACTTTTCTCCTACTACCTTTACAATTTCTTTTCCAGTTATTAAGATGTTTCTTATCTTATAAATAAATAAATGGTGTTTTTGTTAACTCAAAAAATGTAGCACTAAGTGGATATTGTGGCACCATAAATAACTAGGATGCACAAGGCCGACAACAACTCACGCGCATGAGAACAACAGAAACGCCGGCCATCCACGACAAAGTCGTATTAAGAGGTAAAATGAACTATTGATATTTTCCTGTGCATTCTGTTTGTCATGGAGAAGAAAAATACATCTGATGACCTTTGGTTCGCGCCAAAATCTTTGGTGTTTTCGAGACGGCACCGGGACCGAGCCGGAGACGGGTTGACATGGTTGCCCATAGGTTCACCGCCAATGGGGAGTCGGGCCAACAAGGGGGGCGCCAACATTAGAGAAGAGGAGGGAAGGTGTAACGCCAAGGACACACCAGTCGGTTACTGGTTGTTACTTCTGGCGGGATCTAGACTCGCCCCACAGATCAATACTAGTTTTTTCTGTGCATTTTGTCCTCACTCATGTGTAGTTGGCACCAATTTTTTTTTAAAAAAGAAATTTCTTATTGATATGAGTAGTCTATCATTTCTGATAAGTCGGGTTCTCACAGAAGAGAAAGGAGTAAAGGGATGGCTGAAGATGCGTCAACTCGTGCAGTGTGCAAGGCAACAACAGCGGCCGCGGATGGCGAGGGAAGGGGGAGGGGCTGTTAGGCTGGTGGTGGCGGACATGTCTACAGAGGCATGCGATAGGAAGAGGCCGGCCGGAGGTTGATAGTGATGGGTGGCTAAGCTGGATTTCTTTTCTCATTTAACTAGCTGGAACCAAGATAGGAAGTACAAAGAAAATAGATACTCCCTCCCGTTCACGAATATTAAGATGGTTTAAAATCGTAAATTAAATGTATATAGACAAATTGCAATGGGTTGTTTTTTTGGACAATCCATATTTCAATATGTTTGTTCACTCATTACAGTCTGTATGTAGCTCCAAAACATTTTATAAAAGTATTTGTGAACAGAGAGGAAGTACTAGTTTACACTGAAATTACTAGGTACACTCCTCCCGTGATACCAGTTTCTCTTGGTCTCTCATTTGAAAAAGCAAGATGCCAATGTGGAGTTGGTATATCCGTCGGCACCGACGAGGGAGTCAGTCTCACCACGGACAGTGGCAAGCAGAAAAAAGGCCCACTAGCATGGAAGGTTGCTTGTGCATGCACAAGGAAGAAAGAAGCGGACAAACAAACAAACAAACAAAACGGGAGGACAGAAGAAAAAACTAGTATAGGTTGCATTCGTTGCACTTAAAAGTGCCCAAGTCAAACTATCGAAAGTTGCTTGGAGATCTAGACTCGCTTGCTTGGAAAAAGCTTGTGTGATCACCACTACCAAGTGTCGCTGGTCAAGCAAAGTTTGCTGCTTTTGCTCTCCTCCCGGCGCCCTTTGCTGACCAGTTTTTGACACGCTGCCAAGTGACATATTTTTCTTCTTCAGATGGAGAGAAAAGAAGAGATAGCCTGTTAGTTGGCACAGTCAGGGCCTCTACAACGCGGACTAACAAAACACCCGCACATGTTTCGTCCAAATGGTCCGGACTTTTTGGGCCTCCAACGCGGGTCATCGGATGTTCAAAATCTTACAGGAGCCTAGCCAAAAACTGAGAAGAGCTCTGGTGGAGTCTGGACATCCATCACGTTGGACCGACATCCAAAAACCCTCTTTGCTTCCGCTTCAGAATCCTCCGAGCATTCACTCTGTTTGACTTGTCACACACCTATGGACAAGGCTTATCTGTACACTCCTCCTCTTCTACACCTTCAATAAACACCGCACCCCTAGTTGGTGATGGGCAGGAAGAAGGGTGCCAATAACACCTGAGGCCTCCTTTGGTTTGTAGGATTTTTGTAAGAATTTCATAGGATAGGGTTTTTGTAGGAAAAATTCCTTTAGAGCCCTTTGGTTTGTAGGAATGGAATCCTATTCCTATGGAGGAATTCTTCCTATCCTCCACATTTCATAGGAAAATAAACATTAGCCTAGACTCAATGGAAAAAATCCTATGAAGTGAATCAAATGACATCTTCTTTCCTATTCCTACTCATATGATTTGAGATGCATGCCATCTCATTTCCTATGACTTTTCTATTCCTATGATTTTCCTACCCTATGAACCAAAGGAGGCCTGAAGGTTGCTTGGACGGCATATATATCCAACTCTAGATCGAGTTCTTGACGGTGGATCCAGCTCCAGATCAATTTCTCGCCGACGCCATGCTCATCAGGCCCCTCATTGTCCATGGCTCCATCCACCGTTAAAGTGGAGACGCTCTCCTCAGATGAGGAGGAGCACAAGTCGGCCCTCTTCCCTTCTGCAATACAAGATGAGTTTGCAGCATAAATGGACGATTTTGGTCCCTAACCAGCCGAGGCCCGATGCCGCATTTCTATCCGCGCAACCGCAACATTCAAATCATATGCTTTTTGTGTCAAGGAGCAGAACATCCAAATCATATCAACCACAATATGAGTCTTCATCGGTTTCTAAACCGTTGAGGACTCATGTTGACAATTCTGATTGTACACAAAAAGATCATTGATAATCAATGTATTTTTTATGTATATTTTTACTTGTTTACGCCCTCACTCTCCCCACTCATTCGGTCTCCCCCTCAACCCCCCCCCTCCCACCCCCCCGCACGCCGGTCCTCCCCCGCCGATCGCCCCTCACTCTCTGCTGACATCATTTGCTCTTTTGAA
>NC_041382.1:787769300-787772645 GCF_002162155.2 Triticum dicoccoides
CCGATTTGGAGCCACGAACCGGTACTAAAGAGGGCCGCTTCCCGTCGCTTGACCTCTCCCATCTCCAACCTCTCTCCCGTCTCGCGCGCGTCGTCACCCTCGCCGCTCGCCGTCGCCCCGCCGCCCGTCGTCGCCGTCTCGCGCCGGCCCCGCCGCTCGCCGTCGCCCTTGCCGCCCCCGCCGCTCCCCGTCGTCCCCGTCGTTGCCGTCTCGCCCCCGACGCCGCTACGTCGCCGCCCTCGCGCACGCGCGCGCGCGCACACACACACACACACATTTTTTTACTTATTTTCTGTTTTCTGTTTTTTAGATTAATGCATGTTAAATTGTTAATTAGATGATCGAATTAAATGAATTACCTAGATAAGAATGTTAATGTTACATGAATTAGATAGAAAAATTAAATATTAATGTCAATTCTTAGATGAATTAGCTAGATATTAATTAGGTATATGAGATTATTTGAATTAGTTGAATTAATATAACTAGTTTATTTTTAGTAAATGCTTAGTTGAACTAGCTAGTTGAATTAGAACTAGTTTATTTTTAGTAAGAAAATTTAGGTATATGAGATTTGATGATCTAATTAAAACATTACTATATATAGCTACTTTATATATTTTAGTAAGAAAATTAATAGAACTAGTTTATTTTTAGTAAATTCTTAGTTGAATTAATAGAACTAGTTTATTTTTAGTAAGAAAATTTAGGTATCTGTGATTTGATCATCTAATTAAAATTTTACTATATAGAACTAGCTACTTTATTTTTAATAAGAAAATTAATAGAACTAGTTTAGTTGAATTAGTTGAACTAGTTAATTGGATTAGTTGAGGTACTTTATTTAAGTATATTTTTAGTAAGTGCTTACTTGAATTAGTCAAATTAATTAGTTGAACTAGTTGAATTAATAGAACTAGTTAAATTAGTTGAATTAATAGAACTAATAAGTGTTTAATGTTTCACCTATGAACATAGGAATGTCGTCTGACGACGAACACAGTTTCATTATGTGCGAGTGCGAATACTGCAAAGACCAGCGCGGCCTGTGCGACAGAAATTTTCTAGTTGATGATAGACGCTTCAGCATCAAGCTGGATTAGAACTTCGAAGTGGATACAGTAAGTCACAACGACAATTCTTTTTTCGTAATTAAGCATGACTTATGCTTCATTTGCTTCAACTTATAATTTTAATTTTTCACTATTCTACTAGCGTATCCCCTGCCATGCAAGAATTTTTGTCTTGGATAAGATAGGTTTCAGTCCTAACAAAATTATGGAGGTAAAAAATGTTACTTGAAGACCGAGCATGGTTATACCTTCAACGTCAAATTATACAATGCAGACACATACACCTATTTTGAATGCAAAACTTGGCAAGCACTATGCAAGGCTTATGCATTTGAGCCTGATATGATTATCACCTTTGATATTCGTCCGGAAGATGATATTGAAGGTAATAGAGACATCTGGGTCGATGTGCAGACGCCTTCAGTTCTACCATTATGTGAGTTTCTCAACCATATTTATGTCTTCGATATTGTTTATTTAAAAATAATTGACAAGTAATTTTTATTGACAACTTATTTCCATTCAAGCAAACTTGTCCGACGCTTGGTAGACAGGATCGTCCACTGTCCCGGGGCTGAACTAAACTGCGAGGAGACAAGTCATTAGGTTTCATGGCTTGAGGATCTTGATGCTGTTAAGAGAAATTATTTTCCTGAATTTGAAAATCTTAGTACTCAAAACATGTGACCAATAGTGATCGTATTGAACTACAGTCATATCTATTTAGGAAACATGGTATGTTTTTTACCATTTATCCTCAGTGCATCTTTTGCATACATTATTTTTCAAGCTAAACTTTCATTGCTAAGTATATTACTATACGATGTTCTTGAACAGGGACTCCCGATGACAGTTGTGCCTCAGTGGATCGAGACTAAAGGTCGCATGTCAATGGTTAGCTTACGGTCAAGACATCCTACATTGCACATGAGTGCATTTAGGATTTCTAAAAGTGAGGAATGCTTAATAGTGAAAGATTGGAGCAAAATTGTTAACGGTCGCAGAGAAGTACTAGGGGGCAGCAATTAGAAGCGCAACCCACGATTATGAGACATGTTCATCTGCATGCTCCAATATGATGAATCAGGAGAGCTATACATGTTCTATGCTATTTTACCTGAGAGAGAGCAGCAGAAGTGATCAAGTATATGCCATATCCATATTACCTCACTTAGGTGATCAAGATAATATGGATATGGCATATACTTGATCACTTAGCTGCCAGGATCCACATGTATCCAGTCGAAACTAATATGCGGTACTTTCACCTAATGATTTAACAACTCATTATAATGTAAAACAATCACTAAATTAAATTGAAAACACAAAATTAAAAGAAAAATAAAAATAAAACAAAAGCATCCCAAACATTTAGTACCGGTTGATGTTACCAACCGGTACTAATGATCTATCCGCACCCGGGGCCAGGCTCGTGCCACGTGGTGGCACTTTAGCGCCGGTTGGGGGCTTTAGTCTCCACTTTTTAGTGCTGATTGTAGAACTGGCACTAAAGGCCCTTACGAACCGGCGCTAAAGCCCGGTTCTGCACTAGTGCAATGTGTTAGAGTTGATGATGAGAGGAGGAGTTGTGATTATGACTAGTGACCAACTTGTTATATGATGTCTCATTGACGAACATTATTTGGTGGTGATGACAAGTGGTAATGAATATGCTATTTAAACAAACTAGTTCATGATGAGTTGTTATTGTATAAAAGATATATCTGTTTAAACATGTACAACGCCAAAATGCGAAAAAAACATAAATTTTAGCAGTTGCGCGGGCCAAAATATTACCAACAACGCTCATTTACCAGTAGCGTTTTCCAGTGCCGCGCTACTAGTATCTGTACCAGTAGCGCTGGCCTAAACAAGCGCTACTGCTAAAAAATAGCTGTAGCGCCGTAGCAGTAGCGCTGACGCCCGCGCTACTGGTAGCTCAAAAACCAGCGCTACTGGTAAGGTTTTCCCTAGTAGTGCATCTCCAGCTACAAAACCCGAACCCTCCCTCACAAAAAAACCATAGCCCACCTCACCGCACAAAAAAACCCGAACACACATAGGCACAAAATGGGATTGGAAGAAAGTGTATTGTGTTGAAGTTGCTTATGAATTAAAACATAGAGATAGTTGGTCGATCAAATGAATATGGCAAGTGAGTTGTGAAATGAAAGATGTTCTTCTATGCACATAAAAAGAGAGATAGAGTATATTTCTCTTGTCAAATGAAATGCACTGAGCAGTTGAAGAGCTGCGTACAGACTAATGCGCG